>NW_028170391.1:0-15366 GCF_963971535.1 Notolepis coatsorum
AGGGGATGAGGATTTAGACACAGTCTCTTTCAACCTGCTGTTTTCTACAGACTTCCTGTTCCCTGCCACACACACACACACACACACACACACACACACACACACACACACACACACACACACAGAGACAAAATACCACACAACCTCAGGAATTGAGGTAAATCCGCTCTTGTTACCTGAGCAAAGTGTTTTTAAGATTTAAACCCGCCCCCTGGCTGTCAATCAAATGCGAACCCCAGTGGCCTCACGTCCCCACTGCCTGGAGGCAGAGAGAAAAGGAGAGAGAGAGGGAGAGAGAGAGGGATGGGGGAATGAGAAGGATGGCAGGATGGAGGGGTGGATAGTGCTATGAGGCAGGCCAGCTAGAGGAGTCACACCTGCAGAGAGAGAAAGAGAGGGAGAGAGAGAGAGAGAGAGAGAGAGAGAGAGAGAGAGAGAGAGAGAGAGAGAGAGAGAGAGAGAGAGAGAGAGAGAGACAGGAGAGAGAGAGAGAGAGGAGAGAGAGAGAGAGGAGAGAGAGAGAGAGAGAGAGAGGAGAGAGAGAGAGAGAGAGAGAGAGAGAGAGAGAGAGAGAGAGAGAGAGAGAGAGAATGAGGGGGGAGAGAGCGAGGGCATATATGTTATAACACTGCTTGTAGTAAAGCAGCTAAAGGTCGTTTGATAGTAAAAAGGGAGGGTCTGCTGTTTTTATTCCTTCGTTTCATGCTGCTCTGGCCCCTCCATTTAGCCTGGAGGAACACACACACACACACACACACACACACACACACACACACACACACACACACACACACACACACACACACACACACACACACACACACACACACACACACACACACACACAACACACACAGCCCTGTGAAGTCCAGTGGGACAGTAATATGACTGTCTATACTCTGGAAATAAGAGCACTTGACACAACAGGGGGGACATAAAGATACACAACTCTGGTCAATGTCAAACTCTGTGCCTGCTTATGCCTTCAGGTGTGTGTGTGTGTCTGTGTGTGTGTGTGTACAGTATGTATGTGTATGGGTATGTCTGTGTGTGTGTGTGTGTGTGTGTGTGTGTGTGTGTGTGTGTGTGTGTGTGTGTGTGTGCGTGCGTGCGTGCGTGCGTGCGTGCGTGCGTGCGTGCGTGCGTGCGTGCGTGCGCGTGCGTGCGTGCGTGTGTGTGGTGTCAGGCAGTGATACACAGGGCAACTTTTTCTCAAAACCGCCATGGGCTATAGTGGTCTCTTTAATCATTATGAGAAACATGTCACCATGTTGGACCTCATGGCTGACCGTGTTGGACCTCATGGCTGACCGTGTTGGACCTCATGGCTGACCGTGTTGGACCTCATGGCTGACCGTGTTGGACCTCGTGGCTGACCGTGTTGGACCTTGTGGCTGACCGTGTTGGACCTCGTGGCTGACCGTGTTGGACCTCGTGGCTGACCGCGTTGGACCTCGTGGCTGACCGCGTTGGACCTCGTGGCTGACCGTGTTGGACCTCGTGGCTGACCGTGTTGGACCTCATGGCTGACCGTGTTGGACCTCGTGGCGGACCGTGTTGGACCTCGTGACTCCATACCTCGTGGCGGACCGTGTTGGACCTCGTGACTCCATACCTCGTGGCTGACCGTGTTGGACCTCGTGACTCCATACCTCGTGGCTGACCGTGTTGGACCTCGTGACTCCATACCTCGTGGCTGACCGTGTTGGACCTCGTGGCTGACCGTGTTGGACCTCGTGGCTGACCGTGTTGGACCTCGTGGCTGACCGTGTTGGACCTCGTGGCGGACCGTGTTGGACCTCGACCGTGTTGGACCTCGTGACTCCATACCTTGTGGCTGACCGTTGGGAGTGGTGTACATCGAACATGGTCCTGGTGTCTTCCCACCTTGAGGGATATGGCAGCCAGACTTTTGTTACTGTGATACAGTCTCTCTCTCAAACACACACACACACACACACACACCGCCGCCCCTCCCCCCACCCCACCCCCACACACTCTTAAATTGGCTAATAGAAAGCAAACATTTATGATCAAGATTGACACCGGCGGAAACGGCACGGCCGAGGAACAACAGCAAATGTATTTTAATAAGTAATGGAAGAAGGAATTCCACTATTTTCTTTCCCCCAGCCTATCCCAGGAATGCCAGGGTTTCCATATAGGACGTTCGGGGGGGGGGGGGGGGGGGGATGGGTTGGGGGGGAGGAAAGCTAACAGGAATCTACCTGCTTCCTCCCGCTGAAAGTCATCTCGGCACCGAATCGGCGGAGAAAGGCTTCATAACGCGGACATATCACAGAACTATTGGAATAACATCAACAGCCCGTGGCCTGCCACTCAACGTTAGGCTCGACCACTAATTAGGACTCGTATATCACCGGGCCTCTGTGTTAGTCCTGACGCCATGGCAACACGCTCCCTCCGCTTCTCCACATCTAAGAGACCTGTTTCACAGTATCTTAGATGTAGATGGACAGACGGACGGACGGACAGACAGACAGACAGACAGACAGATGGACATACAGACAGACAGACAGACAGACAGACAGACAGACAGACAGACAGACAGACAGACAGACAGACAGACAGACAGACAGACAGACAGACAGACAGACAGACAGACAGACAGACAGAGAGACAGACAGACAGACAGACAGACAGACAGACAGACAGACAGACAGACAGACAGACAGACAGACAGACAGACCGACAGACACTATATTTTACATTTAGCTGAAGCTTTTATCCCAACGACTTCCTGTAGATAGATAGATACTGGTAGATAGACAGACAGTAGGTAGGTAAGTCGATAGATAGATCATCCACTTATCATCCACTGGTCATTAACTGGTCCTTAACCCCTTAAGCCCTAGCCATATTTTCAGAAAATTCGTCTGAAATAATTATTGATGCCATGCATCTCGTACTGGTAGCGGACCGCTCGGGCTTAACACTTTGAGTGCCACAGACGCGTTTTGTCGTTAGTTAATGCCGCCCGTTGAATGCCACCAACGCTATATAGCGTTTTTATGTCGTTTTTTTTTTTTTTTATTTATTAGCGATTTTCAAGCCTCACGCTAGTGTTGCAGACTCTCTCTGAGCTCCAGTGGGAAAATACCGGCCCCTATCGTCTCTCCCTGTGTAACTGCACCCCATTAGATTAGAGTGATGAAGGGGGGGGGGGGGGGGGGGGGCTATAATCACAAAAATAACATCAGCATTCTTTGCAAACAATATTTTCAGCAGCTTTCAGGCTTGCGTGAGCTGTGTAGTGTCGTTTTATGACATTTCAATGTCCATTGAAAGCCTTGTGTTTCCTCTGTCTTAGGACTACAGCGCTCTCTTAGGACTACAGCGCTCTCTTAGGACTACAGCGCTCTCTTAGGACTACAGCGCTCTCTTAGGACTACAGCGCTCTCTTAGGACTACAGCGCTCTCTTAGGACTACAGCGCTCTCTTAGGACTACAGCGCTCTCTTAGGACTACAGCGCTCTCTTAGGACTACAGCGCTCTCTTAGGACTACAGCGCTCTCTTAGGACTACAGCGCTCTCTTAGGACTACAGCGCTCTCTTAGGACTACAGCGCTCTCTCAGGACTACAGCGCTCTCTTAGGACTACAGCGCTCTCTTAGGACTACAGCGCTCTCTTAGGACTACAGCGCTCTCTTAGGACTACAGCGCTCTCTTAGGACTACAGCGCTCTCTTAGGACTACAGCGCTCTCTTAGGACTACAGCGCTCTCTCAGGACTACAGCGCTCTCTTAGGACTACAGCGCTCTCTTAGGACTACAGCGCTCTCTTAGGACTACAGCGCTCTCTTAGGACTACAGCGCTCTCTCAGGACTACAGCGCTCTCTTAGGACTACAGCGCTCTCTTAGGACTACAGCGCTCTTAGGACTACAGCGCTCTCTTAGGACTACAGCGCTCTCTTAGGACTACAGCGCTCTCTTAGGACTACAGCGCTCTCTTAGGACTACAGCGCTCTTAGGACTACAGCGCTCTCTCAGGACTACAGCGCTCTCTCAGGACTACAGCGCTCTCTTAGGACTACAGCGCTCTCTTAGGACTACAGCGCTCTCTTAGGACTACAGCGCTCTCTTAGGACTACAGCGCTCTCTTAGGACTACAGCGCTCTCTTAGGACTACAGCGCTCTCTTAGGACTACAGCGCTCTCTTAGGACTACAGCGCTCTTAGGACTACAGCGCTCTCTTAGGACTACAGCGCTCTCTTAGGACTACAGCGCTCTCTTAGGACTACAGCGCTCTTAGGACTACAGCGCTCTCTTAGGACTACAGCGCTCTTAGGACTACAGCGCTCTTAGGACTACAGCGCTCTCTTAGGACTACAGCGCTCTCTTAGGACTACAGCGCTCTCTTAGGACTACAGCGCTCTCTTAGGACTACAGCGCTCTCTCAGGACTACAGCGCTCTCTTAGGACTACAGCGCTCTCTCAGGACTACAGCGCTCTCTTAGGACTACAGCGCTCTCTTAGGACTACAGCGCTCTCTTAGGACTACAGCGCTCTTAGGACTACAGCGCTCTCTTAGGACTACAGCGCTCTCTCAGGACTACAGCGCTCTCTCAGGACTACAGCGCTCTCTTAGGACTACAGCGCTCTCTTAGGACTACAGCGCTCTCTCAGGACTACAGCGCTCTCTTAGGACTACAGCGCTCTCTTAGGACTACAGCGCTCTCTTAGGACTACAGCGCTCTCTTAGGACTACAGCGCTCTCTCAGGACTACAGCGCTCTTAGGACTACAGCGCTCTTAGGACTACAGCGCTCTTAGGACTACAGCGCTCTCTTAGGACTACAGCGCTCTCTCAGGACTACAGCGCTCTCTTAGGACTACAGCGCTCTCTTAGGACTACAGCGCTCTCTTAGGACTACAGCGCTCTCTCAGGACTACAGCGCTCTCTTAGGACTACAGCGCTCTCTTAGGACTACAGCGCTCTCTTAGGACTACAGCGCTCTCTTAGGACTACAGCGCTCTCTTAGGACTACAGCGCTCTCTTAGGACTACAGCACTCTCTTAGGACTACAGCGCTCTCTCAGGACTACAGCGCTCTCTCAGGACTACAGCGCTCTCATGACGCTTTATTTCTTCTGTCTTAGGACTACAGCGCTCTCATGACGCTTTATTTCCTCTGTCTTAGGACTACAGCGCTCTCATGGCGCTTTATTTCCTCTGTCTTAGGACTACAGCGCTCTCATGGCGCTTTATTTCCTCTGTCTTAGGACTACAGCGCTCTCATGACGCTTTATTTCCTCGCATCTAATTCATACTGTTTCCGCCGGGATGCGCCGAGATATTCGCTAATAACACTTAAAATCATTGGTAAACAAACATAGTTCTGAAAATATACACTTTCACTGCTGTTTTGATAGGATTAGCGTCTACATTTGAAAAAGAAATAATTATTGATGCCATGCATCTCGTACTGGTAGCGGACCGCTCGGGCTTAACACTTTGAGTGCCACAGACGCGTTTTGTCGTTAGTTAATGCCGCCCGTTGAATGCCACCAACGCTATATAGCGTTTTTATGTCGTTTTTTTTTTTTTTTATTCGCGATTTGAATTCATATTTCATCAATCGAGCCTCACACTAGTGTTGCAGACTCTCTCTGAGCTCCAGTGGGAAAATACCGGCCCCTATCGTCTCTCCCTGTGTAACTGCACCCCATTAGATTAGACTGATGAAGGGGGGGGGGGGGGGGGCAGTTTCCTCATTTTACTTTTCCGTCAAGCCAACTGAAGGATCCAAGTGATCGCCGAGCCGCAAAACAACGTGGAATACATATTTACAGTACCCAACGCTGAATCAATAAACGCGATCGATATTTGGAATGGCGATCAGGAATTGGAATAATCTTTTTGGAGAATATCTGATCTGAGGTAAGCAATTTATTTTACCAGTCTTGGGGTAATCGGATCTGTTTTGACCTATATATCAGCGTGTGCCCTATGTGTGTGTGTGTGTGTGTGTGTGTGTGTGTGTGTGTGTGTGTGTGTGTGTGTGTGTGTGTGTGTGTGTGTGTGTGTGTGTGTGTGTGTGTGTGTGTGTGTGTGTGTGTGTGTGTGTGTGTGTGTGTGTGTGTGTGTGTGTGTGTGTGTGTGTGTGTGTGTGTGTGTGTGTGTGTGTGTGTGTGTGTGTGTGTGTGTGTGTGTGTGTGTGTGTGCGCGCTGATCAGGAAATGAGAGAATATATTTTTCAGATCGCTTATATAGCGTGCATAAGTACACATATACTATCGATAATCTAGCGTTTATTTAAAAACGATTCATAAATAGGCCGAAAAATGACAACGTTTTTTGTGTATGCCAGAATATTCCAGTAAAGGGCGTTTATCACGGAATCTATATATTTTCCTGAAAAACGAGGGCTTTTCAAAATGCTATAAAACGTAAAGGAACCGATTAAAAAACAATCCGTTTCGACAATGTTGACTGCAAACAAGTCATTGATAAACGACGGGCAGATTAGACACATAATTTAAGACAGAGATTATGCGTTCACAACGCTATCATTGAAGTGGGTGGTGGCATCCAACCACGTTTTACCATGTTAACAAGTGGCAACCAAAGTGTTAAGGGGTTAACTTCTCCAGCACATACAGTAGAGTCCACAACTCCAACTACAACCCCACCTACATCAATAATGAATGACGGTGGCGTGCTTCAAATATCGCAGACTCACCCTGGACATTTTTTTTACTTTGAGCTTTGAACAACACACTGCCGACTGAGATTCCCTGTCATCCACAAACTCAACCCATATTATTTTGCCTCCCCCACCTGCTGTTGTCGCTCTAGAAAAGTAGAATTCAACTCATACTCATACTGTTCCCCTGTTTCTTGTCATCCTGTTAGCTGCCTCCAATAGGAACGAGCACATCTGCATCACAACCAATGCCACCCCTAACCTCTCAGCATGCACCTGACCCCAGGCACCGTAGCACCTGACCCCAGGCACCGTAGCACCTGACCCCAGGCACCGTAGCACCTGACCCCAGGCACCGTAGCACCTGACCCCAGGCACCATAGCACCTGACCCCAGGCACCGTAGCACCTGACCCCATGCACCTTAGCATCTGACCCCAGGCACCGTAGCATCTGACCCCAGGCACTGTAGCACATGACCCTATGACCATGACCCTGGCCTGGAAACGGGTACGGTACGGCAGGAGTTTTGTCCCCTCTGTCATAGCATCACTAAACAAAATACCCTGGTAACTGTCACGTGTATATGTGCTATGCATATAGGTATATGTGTGTAAACGTGGATGTATTTCATTTAGATACGTTTACTGTATTTAGGTATCTGTGTATTTATGTGAGGCTCTTTACAGACGGTGGCAACAAATGTCCTTGAAGAACAATGAAGAATATATCTAGACAAAGATAGATAGATAGATAGATAGATAGATAGATAGATAGATAGATAGATAGATAGATAGATAGATAGATAGATAGATAGATAGATAGATAGATAGATAGATAGATAGATAGTGTGAGGTTTTGCCCGCTGCTCACTACCTTTTCTCTGTCTTCTTTAAGCCTACTGTTAGGAATTCCCTATTCTCTGTCTTCTTTAAGCCTACTGTTAGGAATTCCCTACTCACTCTCTCTAGCCCCCACCCTCTCGTTCCTTACCCTTAGTGGCCACACCTGTTTGGTATTCTATTATCTCTCGCACCTGTGGTGGCAGGCTAATTAGTCCCCCTGTGGGCTTTAAATACCAGGGCGCTTCCCCTCGTTTTGGCGTGGGGTCGTGTTGTATACTTGCCGAGTCATATTCTCTAAACATCTAGACTCTTTCGGGAGATCCTCTGTCTGCCTATGCTGTTCCATTCTCCGGCGTCGAGATGTTTGCTCCAGCCTTCGCCTGCTGTCGCCGTTGCCTGAGAGTGGGACTGGTCTGCGCTCCCTAGACTTCCACGGGAGGCATCCCAGTCATCCACTTCAGACCCCCCGCGCAGCTGTCGTCCTGACGCACATCCAGACCAGCGCAGACGCTCTCCAGTCCACAGCGCGCAACGCGCATCTTCCAAGGACGCTCGAGCTTGGCACGCTCTCCAGACCAGCGCGCAACGCGCATCTCCCAGACCTTCGAGCTTGGCACGCTCCTCCGTACCAGCGCTCTGACGCGCATCTTCCAGACCTTCGAGCTTGGCACGCTCCTCCGTACCAGCGCACAGAGGCGCATCTTCCAGACCTTCGAGCTTGGCACGCTCCTCCGTACCAGCGCACAGAGGCGCATCTTCCAGACCTTCGAGCTTGGCACGCTCCTCCGTACCAGCGCACTGACGCGCATCTTCCAGACCTTCGAGCTTGGCACGCTCCTCCGTACCTGCGCACAGAGGCGCATCTTCCAGACCTTCGTGCTTGGCACACTCCTCCTCGCAGACGCACCCCGAGGCGTCTCTCGGTTCCGACGCGCACACCAAGGTGTGGCGCGCACTCTGTTCCTCGGCTCCGACAGCGGCTACCCGGTGGACGACGCTCTCGCCAGCGCCACTGTTCCGACGCGCACACCAAGGTGTGGCGCGCACTCTGTTCCTCGCTCCGACAGCGGCTACCCGGTGGACGACGCTCTCGCCACCGCCACTGTTCCGACGCGCACACCAAGGTGTGGCGCGCACTTTGTTCCTCGCTCCGACAGCGGCTACCCGGTGGACGACGCTCTCGCCACCGCCACTGTTCCGACGCGCACACCAAGGTGTGGCGCGCACTCTGTTCCTCGCTCCGACAGTCGGCTACCCGGTGGACGACATCCTCGCCACCGCCACTGTTCCAGCTCCCTGTTCCGACGCGCACACCAAGGTGTGGCGCGCACTCTGTTCCTCGGCTCCGACAGTGGCTACCCGGTGGACGATGCCCTCGTCACCGCCACTGTTCCAGCACTCTGTTCCTCGGCTCCGACAGCGGCTACCCGGTGGACGATGCCCTCGTCACCGCCACTGTTCCAGCGCTCTGTTCCTCGGCTCGGACAGCCAGCCACCCGGTGGCGATGCCCTCGCCCCGTTGCTGTCCCCGTACCATTACGCACACGCCTGGGTGAGTTTTGATTGTGATGTCACTCACCCAGCGTAGTGTCCTTGCCCCCGTTCCCGTTGCTGTCCCCGTACCATTACGCACACGCCTGGGTGAGTTTTGATTGTGATGTCACTCACCCAGCGTAGTGTCCTTGCCCCCGTTCCCGTTGCTGTCCCCGTACCATTACGCACACGCCTGGGTGAGTTTTGATTGTGATGTCACTCACCCAGCGTAGTGTCCTTGCCCCCGTTCCCGCTGCTGTTCCTGTACCTTTACGCATACGCCTGGGTGAGTTTTGATTGTGTTGTCACTCTCCCAGCGTATTGCCTCTGTTAGTTTGTTTGGACATTTCATCTCCCAGCGTATTGCCTCTGTTAGTTTGTTTGGACATTTCATCTCCCAGCGTAATGCCTCTGTTTTTGGTTCTCACTTAGAATAGTATTTTTGGACTTTACATCTCCCCCTGTGTGTTTGTCACACGAAGATATTATTACTTTGTTCACTTTGTTATTTGGACTGTTCTGCACCTGCTCTGTTTTTTCCCTTTTGTGCATTAACTCTCTCCTCTGTCCTGCAGAGCGGCCCAGATGTTTTCCCACCAGTCCCCAGTTCCTCCCTGTACCCCAGCCCGCCTCCGCGGGCCTCAGTCCCCTCTGTCCCAAGTTCTCCCCTTCTAGTTCCACCTAGTCCCTAGTCCTCTATCCCTAGTTCTCCTAGTCCCTAGTCCTCTTTCCCTAGTTCTCCTAGTCCCTAGTCCTCTATCCCTAGTTCTCCTAGTCCCTAGTCCTCTATCCCTAGTTCTCCTAGTCCCTAGTCCTCTTTCCCTAGTTCTCCTAGTCCCTAGTCCTCTTTCCCTAGTTCTCCTAGTCCCTAGTCCTCTTTCCCTAGTTCTCCTAGTCCCTAGTCCTCTATCCCTAGTTCTCCTAGTCCCTAGTCCTCTTTCCCTAGTTCTCCTAGTCCCTAGTCCTCTCTCCCTAGTTCTCCTTGTCCCTTGTTTACCTAGTCTCTAGTTCCTCTGTCCCAAGGCGTTCCCTTAACCTTCCCTTAGGCGTTCCCTTACCTTCCCATAGTGTTCCCTTTTCCTGCCCGCCTCTTAAAGGCACCTTTCCTTCCCCTCATATTATATTCCTGTATTTGTGATTCTCCCTTAAAGGGACAGTGCCCTTTTCCCTGTTTTTCCCTGTTGTTCAATAAATATCTGTTTCTTGGCAAACCATCATACCTGTCTTGTGTTGTGCGATTGGGGTCGGTTACAAACCATAACAGTACGACCCCACCAAGTCTACGACCCCAGCCAGCACAGACTGTGTATGTTGAGTTTGCCTTTTTTTTTCTTGTCCCCTCTAGCTCCCCTGTTAGCCCTGTTAGCTTCCCTGTTAGCCCAGTTTAGCTTCCCTGTTAGTCCTGTTTAGCTCCCTTGTTAGCCTGTTACTCCCCTGTTTAGCTTGTTAGTCTCCCCGGTTAGCTCCCCTGTTTGCTTCCCGTTTTGCCCTGTTTGACCCCCCTGTAGCTAGCCATGCCCTGGCAGCTAACCCAGTCCCTCAGCAGAGCCCCTGTCTGCTAGCTTAGCCCCGGCTGCTAGCACAGCCTCTATGTTTATGCAGCCCTTGCTGCTGGCATAGGCCCTGTAGCTAGCCATGCCCTGGCGGCTAACCCAGTTTCCCTCTGCATGGCCCCGGTCTGCTAGCTTGGCCCCGGCTGTTAGCACAGCCTCTATGTTAATGCAGCCTTGCAGCTGGCATAGGCCCTGTAGCTAGCCAGGCCCAAGCAGCTAACCCGGTCCCTCTGCATGATCTCCACTTTTTTGTGTAGTTTATCCCACTGCTAGGACTGCCCTTTCAGCTAGCAAGGTCAGTTTTTCTCACACAGCTAGGACTGTCCTTCCAGCTAGCTTGTGCTCTCATGCTGGTCCAGCCCTGTCTGCCAGCCTAGCTCCGGCAGCTAGCGCAGCCTCTATGTTGATGTAGCAGTACAGCTAGCATAGGCCCTGTAGCTATCAGTGCCCTGGCAGCTACCCTTTCCCTCTGCTAGCCTGGCTCCGGCAGCTTGCGCAGCCTCTATGTTGATGTAGCAGTACAGCTAGCATAGGCCCTGTAGCTATCAGTGCCCTGGCAGCTAACCTTCCCTCTGCTAGCCCTTTCCCGGTGCTTCCGTGGTTACCCCCTTGCTACCCTGCTTGCCCCTCAGTTCTCTAGACCCAGTTCCTCTAGGCCAGTTCTCTAGACCAGTTCTCTAGCCCGGTTCTCTAGCCCAGTTCTCTAGACCAGTTCCTCTAGACTAGTTCTCTAGACCCAGTTCCTCTAGACCAGTTCCTCTAGACCAGTTCCCCCAGTTACCCCTCGGCGACCCTGTTTCTTTTGCTTGCCCCACTCTTGTGGTGGCTTCCCCTGCTGGCTTGGCCAGTACCTCTTGTTTTGCCCCCTGCCACTCTGTCTGTATTTGTTTTGGGTCGCCGGGTGGCTCCCGTTGGAGGGGGGGATACTGTGAGGTTTTGCCCGCTGCTCACTACCTTTTCTCTGTCTTCTTTAAGCCTACTGTTAGGAATTCCCTATTCTCTGTCTTCTTTAAGCCTACTGTTAGGAATTCCCTACTCACTCTCTCTAGCCCCCACCCTCTCGTTCCTTACCCTTAGTGGCCACACCTGTTTGGTATTCTATTATCTCTCGCACCTGTGGTGGCAGGCTAATTAGTCCCCCTGTGGGCTTTAAATACCAGGGCGCTTCCCCTCGTTTTGGCGTGGGGTCGTGTTGTATACTTGCCGAGTCATATTCTCTAAACATCTAGACTCTTTCGGGAGATCCTCTGTCTGCCTATGCTGTTCCATTCTCCGGCGTCGAGATGTTTGCTCCAGCCTTCGCCTGCTGTCGCCGTTGCCTGAGAGTGGGACTGGTCTGCGCTCCCTAGACTTCCACGGGAGGCATCCCAGTCATCCACTTCAGACCCCCCGCGCAGCTGTCGTCCTGACGCACATCCAGACCAGCGCAGACGCTCTCCAGTCCACAGCGCGCAACGCGCATCTTCCAAGGACGCTCGAGCTTGGCACGCTCTCCAGACCAGCGCGCAACGCGCATCTCCCAGACCTTCGAGCTTGGCACGCTCCTCCGTACCAGCGCTCTGACGCGCATCTTCCAGACCTTCGAGCTTGGCACGCTCCTCCGTACCAGCGCACAGAGGCGCATCTTCCAGACCTTCGAGCTTGGCACGCTCCTCCGTACCAGCGCACAGAGGCGCATCTTCCAGACCTTCGAGCTTGGCACGCTCCTCCGTACCAGCGCACTGACGCGCATCTTCCAGACCTTCGAGCTTGGCACGCTCCTCCGTACCTGCGCACAGAGGCGCATCTTCCAGACCTTCGTGCTTGGCACACTCCTCCTCGCAGACGCACCCCGAGGCGTCTCTCGGTTCCGACGCGCACACCAAGGTGTGGCGCGCACTCTGTTCCTCGGCTCCGACAGCGGCTACCCGGTGGACGACGCTCTCGCCACCGCCACTGTTCCGACGCGCACACCAAGGTGTGGCGCGCACTCTGTTCCTCGCTCCGACAGCGGCTACCCGGTGGACGACGCTCTCGCCACCGCCACTGTTCCGACGCGCACACCAAGGTGTGGCGCGCACTTTGTTCCTCGCTCCGACAGCGGCTACCCGGTGGACGACGCTCTCGCCACCGCCACTGTTCCGACGCGCACACCAAGGTGTGGCGCGCACTCTGTTCCTCGCTCCGACAGTCGGCTACCCGGTGGACGACATCCTCGCCACCGCCACTGTTCCAGCTCCCTGTTCCGACGCGCACACCAAGGTGTGGCGCGCACTCTGTTCCTCGGCTCCGACAGTGGCTACCCGGTGGACGATGCCCTCGTCACCGCCACTGTTCCAGCACTCTGTTCCTCGGCTCCGACAGCGGCTACCCGGTGGACGATGCCCTCGTCACCGCCACTGTTCCAGCGCTCTGTTCCTCGGCTCGGACAGCCAGCCACCCGGTGGCGATGCCCTCGCCCCGTTGCTGTCCCCGTACCATTACGCACACGCCTGGGTGAGTTTTGATTGTGATGTCACTCACCCAGCGTAGTGTCCTTGCCCCCGTTCCCGTTGCTGTCCCCGTACCATTACGCACACGCCTGGGTGAGTTTTGATTGTGATGTCACTCACCCAGCGTAGTGTCCTTGCCCCCGTTCCCGTTGCTGTCCCCGTACCATTACGCACACGCCTGGGTGAGTTTTGATTGTGATGTCACTCACCCAGCGTAGTGTCCTTGCCCCCGTTCCCGCTGCTGTTCCTGTACCTTTACGCATACGCCTGGGTGAGTTTTGATTGTGTTGTCACTCTCCCAGCGTATTGCCTCTGTTAGTTTGTTTGGACATTTCATCTCCCAGCGTATTGCCTCTGTTAGTTTGTTTGGACATTTCATCTCCCAGCGTAATGCCTCTGTTTTTGGTTCTCACTTAGAATAGTATTTTTGGACTTTACATCTCCCCCTGTGTGTTTGTCACACGAAGATATTATTACTTTGTTCACTTTGTTATTTGGACTGTTCTGCACCTGCTCTGTTTTTTCCCTTTTGTGCATTAACTCTCTCCTCTGTCCTGCAGAGCGGCCCAGATGTTTTCCCACCAGTCCCCAGTTCCTCCCTGTACCCCAGCCCGCCTCCGCGGGCCTCAGTCCCCTCTGTCCCAAGTTCTCCCCTTCTAGTTCCACCTAGTCCCTAGTCCTCTATCCCTAGTTCTCCTAGTCCCTAGTCCTCTTTCCCTAGTTCTCCTAGTCCTAGTCCTCTATCCCTAGTTCTCCTAGTCCCTAGTCCTCTATCCCTAGTTCTCCTAGTCCCTAGTCCTCTTTCCCTAGTTCTCCTAGTCCCTAGTCCTCTTTCCCTAGTTCTCCTAGTCCCTAGTCCTCTTTCCCTAGTTCTCCTAGTCCCTAGTCCTCTATCCCTAGTTCTCCTAGTCCCTAGTCCTCTTTCCCTAGTTCTCCTAGTCCCTAGTCCTCTCTCCCTAGTTCTCCTTGTCCCTTGTTTACCTAGTCTCTAGTTCCTCTGTCCCAAGGCGTTCCCTTAACCTTCCCTTAGGCGTTCCCTTACCTTCCCATAGTGTTCCCTTTTCCTGCCCGCCTCTTAAAGGCACCTTTCCTTCCCCTCATATTATATTCCTGTATTTGTGATTCTCCCTTAAAGGGACAGTGCCCTTTTCCCTGTTTTTCCCTGTTGTTCAATAAATATCTGTTTCTTGGCAAACCATCATACCTGTCTTGTGTTGTGCGATTGGGGTCGGTTACAAACCATAACAGATAGATAGATAGATAGATAGATAGATAGATAGATAGATAGATAGATAGATAGATAGATAGATAGATAGATAGATAGATAGATAGAAAGAAAGAAAGAAAGAAAGAAAGAAAGAAAGAAAGAAAGAAAGAAGAAAGAAAGAAAGAAAGAAAGAAAGAAAGAAAGAAAGAAAGAAAGAAAGAAAGAAAGAAAGAAAGAAAGAAAGAAAGAAAGAAAGAAAGAAAGAAAGAAAGAAAGAAAGAAAGAAAGAAGCCGATGTTCTCACATCTGATGACGGCTTGTGTCCTCGTCACCTCTCTCCTGGAACAGATGGTTCTCTCTCACGGTCACCATGACCTTCTCCACGTCGCCTCGTTTGTCACAACATGTTGTTTTTATTCTTAGCGCAGTTCTAGCATCTCTGTTGAACACAGCTTGGTTCATCAAACCACGGGTCGAGACCCACGCTAGGTCACATGCCATGTCGCTGAGGGTCTCCCCACATGGCAAGAGCAGTAAACCGTTTTAATGAGCCACAGTGATGGGAAACACACAGCACTTCAAAAGCCTAAGAACCCCCTGTCCTACGAGAAGGTCAGCGGCCTCTACGTCACAGCTCAGCGGATCCTCCGACAGTTGGTTCTTCTAGCTGTGCGTTTTCAGCCGCGGCTGTTTTCCAGTGAATCTGTGGTATTTTCTTGGGTGCCAGAGTGGCCTCTCTCACATTCACCAAATCAGCCCCCGGACAAGCAGATTATTACCTGATATGTGTGTCCCTCACAGCTTACCGTATCTCACTGTCATAAGCCCTGTCAACAGGCCGGCGGTTCAGGCCACTTCTCAGGGGTGTCAATGACACACACAAAAAAACACACATACACACACACACAAAATGAATGTGAGCAGTCTCACCCGGACAAACACACACCCCGTCAAACTCTCTCTCTCTCCATTTCCCTCTCCTCCCCCTTTCTCTCACTTTATCCCCCCTCTCTTTCTCTCTCTCACTTGCCCTCTCTCTCTCACTTTATCCCCCCTCTCTTTTAAATTTTGTTTTACTCTGGTGTTTAAATT
>NW_028170390.1:0-23342 GCF_963971535.1 Notolepis coatsorum
GTATCTCTCTCTCTCTCTCCTAGTGGTTAACAGTGTATCTCTCTCTCTCCTAGTGGTTAACAGTGTATCTCTCTCTCTCCCTCTCTCTCTCTCTCTCTCTCTCTCTCTCTCTCTCTCTCTCTCTCTCTCTCTCTCTCTCTCTCTCTCTCTCTCTCTCTCTCCAGGCTAAGACTCTGCGTAAGCAGATCCAGCAGACCTTTAAGCAATTCGCCAGCCCTGAACGACGAGCAGTGCATCCAGAAGTTCCTGGAGATCCTGGCTCCTGTCTACCGCTTCAACAAGGAGTGTTTCAAGTGCGCCCTGGGGGTGAGTCACGTTCCGGTGGATTCTATTCTATTCTGTTGTTTTTCATCATATTTAAATCACATCAGATTTGTATTTGTAGAGCCCGAGATCACAACAAATTGCCCCCATGGGCTTCACAGATCAAGAAGAAACATCACAATAGATCCACAACAAAAACCACCATAAAATCCACAATTTTCTCTCAGACCTTCCCAATGAAGATAAGGAACAACTCCCTAAAACCTAGCAATAGGAGAGGAAAACGGGGAGAGAAACCTCAGATGGGCTGTTCAAAGGGGTCGTGATATATGGTGTTGCTATGGATGATAGATGGATGGAGAATAGAACAAGCTAATAATTGGTATGTATATGCATATATAAAAGAATTATCTTTCTGCGGGAGCGTGCTTGAGACTTTGTTTATTCATACTTTGGCATAAGAAAGATGGCATTGTGGTCAGATTTACCGAATGGAATAAGAGCTTGTGACTCATACCCTTCCTTAAATTGCGAGTAGCAATGATCTAATATATTCTCGCCTCTGGTGGGGACAGGTCACATGCTGATAGAAGTTCGGGAACACTTTTGAAAGATTTGCCTCGTTAAAGTCCCCCGCAACCACAATAGCAGCATCTACGTTAGCTGTATGGAGTTTGTTTACCTCGTGGCGAAGGTCTGAAGGGGCCGCCCCAGTGTTGGCTTGAGGAAGAACATAGACTCCGGTCAAGATGACCGACTTCGACGTGGGACCAGAGACAAGGGCATGATGGCTACAAGACACAGAGTTGGACCTCTGACGTCACACGGAGGAAGAAGAAGATGACCGATGTGAATTGATATAATATGATATGATGATACATTTATTTATGTTGCGCCCCTCAACCAATAGTTACATCGGCCCGGGGGGGGGGGGGGCGCAGCCCGGGAAAGAAAGAGAAACAAAAAAGGGCAGGAAAAATACGAAAACAGAAAAATGACATGCAGGCCAACCAAGCAGATGGAGAACGGACAGACCATAATACACCAGACATACTACAATACAGAACCAGCTCATGGGTTGTTTATGGTGAACGGACCCGTGGGTTCTGAGCGTGGCCCTAAAGGTCCGTAGGGTGGGTTCTGAGCGTAGCCCTAAAGGTCCGTAGGGTGGGTTCTGAGCGTGGCCCTAAAGGTCCGTAGAGTGGGTTCTGAGCGTGGCCCTAAAGGTCCGTAGGGTGGGTTCTGAGCGTGGCCCTAAAGGTCCGTAGAGTGGGTTCTGAGCGTGGCCCTAAAGGTCCGTAGGGTGGGTTCTGAGCGTGGCCCTAAAGGTCCGTAGAGTGGGTTCTGAGCGTGGCCCTACAGGTCCGGAGAGTGGGTTCTGAGCGTGGCCCTACAGGTCCGTAGAGTGGGTTCTGAGCGTGGCCCTACAGGTCCGTAGAGTGGGTTCTGAGCGTGGCCCTACAGGTCCGGAGAGTGGGTTCTGAGCGTGGCCCTACAGGTCCGTAGAGTGGGTGGGTTCTGAGCGTGGCCCTAAAGGTCCGTAGAGTGGGTGGGTTCTGAGCGTGGCCCTAAAGGTCCGTAGAGCGGGTGGGTTCTGAGCGTGGCCCTAAAGGTCCGTAGAGTGGGTTCTGAGCGTGGCCCTAAAGGTCCGTAGAGCGGGTGGGTTCTGAGCGTGGCCCTAAAGGTCCGTAGAGTGGGTTCTGAGCGTGGCCCTAAAGGTCCGTAGAGTGGGTGGGTTCTGAGCGTGGCCCTAAAGGTCCGTAGAGTGGGTGGGTTCTGAGCGTGGCCCTAAAGGTCCGTAGAGTGGGTGGGTTCTGAGCGTGGCCCCAAAGGTCCGTAGAGTGGGTGGGTTCTGAGCGTGGCCCTAAAGGTCCGTAGAGTGGGTGGGTTCTGAGCGTGGCCCTAAAGGTCCGTAGAGTGGGTGGGTTCTGAGCGTGGCCCTAAAGGTCCGTAGAGTGGGTGGGTTCTGAGCGTGGCCCTAAAGGTCCGTAGAGTGGGTGGGTTCTGAGCGTGGCCCTAAAGGTCCGTAGAGTGGGTGGGTTCTGAGCGTGGCCCTAAAGGTCCGTAGAGTGGGTGGGTTCTGAGCGTGGCCCTAAAGGTCCGTAGAGTGGGTGGGTTCTGAGCGTGGCCCTAAAGGTCCGTAGAGTGGGTTCTGAGCGTGGCCCTAAAGGTCCGTAGAAGTGGGTGGGTTCTGAGCGTGGCCCTACAGGTCCGTAGACGTGGGTGGGTTCTGAGCGTGGCCCTAAAGGTCCGTAGAGTGGGTGGGTTCTGAGCGTGGCCCCAAAGGTCCGTAGAGTGGGGTGGGTTCTGAGCGTGGCCCTAAAGGTCCGTAGAGTGGGTTCTGAGCGTGGCCCCAAAGGTCCGTAGAGTGGGTGGGTTCTGAGCGTGGCCCTAAAGGTCCGTAGAGTGGGTGGGTTCTGAGCGTGGCCCTAAAGGTACGTAGAGTGGGTGGGTTCTGAGCGTGGCCCTACAGGTCCGTAGAGTGTGGGTGGGTTCTGAGCGTGGCCCTAAAG
Source organism: Notolepis coatsorum (assembly GCF_963971535.1). Lineage (NCBI taxonomy): Eukaryota > Metazoa > Chordata > Actinopteri > Aulopiformes > Paralepididae > Notolepis > Notolepis coatsorum. The sequence continues at coordinate 2,778 of NW_028170390.1, forward strand.
GTCCGTAGAGTGGGTGGGTTCTGAGCGTGGCCCTACAGGTCCGTAGAGTGGGTTCTGAGCGTGGCCCTAAAGGTCCGCAGAAGTGGGTGGGTTCTGAGCGTGGCCCTACAGGTCCGTAGAGTGGGTGGGTTCTGAACGTGGCCCTAAAGGTCCGTAGAGTGGGTGGGTTCTGAGCGTGGCCCTAAAGGTCCGTAGAGTGGGTGGGTTCTGAGCGTGGCCCTAAAGGTCCGCAGAGTGGGTGGGTTCTGAGCGTGGCCCTAAAGGTCCGTAGAGTGGGTGGGTTCTGAGCGTGGCCCTAAAGGTCCGTAGAGTGGGTGGGTTCTGAGCGTGGCCCTAAAGGTCCGTAGAGTGGGTGGGTTCTGAGCGTGGCCCTAAAGGTCCGTAGAGTGGGTGGGTTCTGAGCGTGGCCCTAAAGGTCCGTAGAGTGGGTTCTGAGCGTGGCCCTAAAGGTTCGTAGAGTGGGTGGGTTCTGAGCTTGGCCCTAAAGGTCCGTAGGGTGGGTGGGTTCTGAGCGTGGCCCTAAAGGTCCGTAGAGTGGGTGGGTTCTGAGCGTGGCCCCTACAGGTCCGTAGAGTGGGTGGGTTCTGAGCGTGGCCCTACAGGTCCGTAGAGTGGGTTCTGAGCGTGGCCCTACAGGTCCGTAGAGTGGGTTCTGAGCGTGGGCCCTACAGGTCCGTAGAGTGGGTTCTGAGCGTGGCCCTAAAGGTCCGTAGAGTGGGTGGGTTCTGAGCGTGGCCCTACAGGTCCGTAGAGTGAGTGGGTTCTGAGCGTGGCCCTAAAGGTCCGTAGGGTGGGTTCTGAGCGTGGCCCTAAAGGTCCGTAGAGTGGGTGGGTTCTGAGCGTGGCCCTAAAGGTCCGTAGAGTGGGTGGGTTCTGAGCGTGGCCCTAAAGGTCCATAGAGTGGGTGGGTTCTGAGCGTGGCCCTAAAGGTCCGTAGAGTGGGTGGGTTCTGAGCGTGGCCCTAAAGGTCCGTAGAGTGGGTGGGTTCTGAGCGTGGCCCTAAAGGTCCGTAGAGTGGGTGGGTTCTGAGCGTGGCCCTACAGGTCCGTAGAGTGGGTGGGTTCTGAGCGTGGCCCTAAAGGTCCGTAGAGTGGGTTCTGAGCGTGGCCCTACAGGTCCGTAGAGTGGGTTCTGAGCGTGGCCCTACAGGTCCGTAGAGTGGGGTTCTGAGCGTGGCCCTAAAGGTCCGTAGAGTGGGTTCTGAGCGTGGCCCTAAAGGTCCGTAGAGTGGGTTCTGAGCGTGGCCCTAAAGGTCCGTAGAGAGTGGGTGGGTTCTGAGCGTGGCCCTAAAGGTCCGTAGAGTGGGTTCTGAGCGTGGCCCTAAAGGTCCGTAGAGTGGGTGGGTTCTGAGCGTGGCCCTAAAGGTCCGTAGAGTGGGTGGGTTCTGAGCGTGGCCCTAAAGGTCCGTAGAGTGGGTGGGTTCTGAGCGTGGCCCTACAGGTCCGTAGAGTGGGTGGGTTCTGAGCGTGGCCCTAAAGGTCCGTAGAGTGGGTTCTGAGCGTGGCCCTAAAGGTCCGTAGAGTGGGTGGGTTCTGAGCGTGGCCCTAAAGGTCCGTAGAGTGGGTGGGTTCTGAGCGTGGCCCTAAAGGTCCGTAGAGTGGGTTCTGAGCGTGGCCCCAAAGGTCCGTAGAGTGGGTTCTGAGCGTGGCCCTAAAGGTCCGTAGAGTGGGTGGGTTCTGAGCGTGGCCCTAAAGGTCCGTAGAGTGGGTTCTGAGCGTGGCCCTAAAGGTCCGTAGAGTGGGTTCTGAGCGTGGCCCTAAAGGTCCGTAGAGTGGGTGGGTTCTGAGCGTGGCCCTACAGGTCCGTAGAGCGGGGTGGGTTCTGAGCGTGGCCCTAAAGGTCCGTAGAGTGGGTGGGTTCTGAGCGTGGCCCTAAAGGTCCGTAGAGTGGGTGGGTTCTGAGCGTGGCCCTAAAGGTCCGTAGAGTGGGTGGGTTCTGAGCGTGGCCCCTAAAGGTCCGTAGAGTGGGTTCTGAGCGTGGCCCTAAAGGTCCGTAGAGTGGGTGGGTTCTGAGCGTGGCCCTAAAGGTCCGTAGAGTGGGTGGGTTCTGAGCGTGGCCCCAAAGGTCCGTAGAGTGGGTGGGTTCTGAGCGTGGCCCCAAAGGTCCGTAGAGTGGGTGGGTTCTGAGCGTGGCCCTAAAGGTCCGTAGAGTGGGTTCTGAGCGTGGCCCCAAAGGTCCGTAGAGTGGGTGGGTTCTGAGCGTGGCCCTACAGGTCCGTAGAGTGGGTGGGTTCTGAGCGTGGCCCCAAAGGTCCGTAGAGTGGGTGGGTTCTGAGCGTGGCCCCAAAGGTCCGTAGAGTGGGTGGGTTCTGAGCGTGGCCCTAAAGGTCCGTAGAGTGGGTGGGTTCTGAGCGTGGCCCTAAAGGTCCGTAGAGTGGGTGGGTTCTGAGCGTGGCCCTACAGGTCCGTAGAGTGGGTGGGTTCTGAGCGTGGCCCTACAGGTCCGTAGAGTGGGTGGGTTCTGAGCGTGGCCCTAAAGGTCCGTAGAGTGGGTGGGTTCTGAGCGTGGCCCTAGAGGTCCGTAGAGTGGGTGGGTTCTGAGCGTGGCCCTAAAGGTCCGTAGAGTGGGTGGGTTCTGAGCGTGGCCCTAAAGGTCCGTAGAGTGGGTTCTGAGCGTGGCCCTAAAGGTCCGCAGAGTGGGTGGGTTCTGAGCGTGGCCCTAAAGGTCCGTAGAGTGGGTGGGTTCTGAGCGTGGCCCTAAAGGTCCGTAGAGTGGGTGGGTTCTGAGCGTGGCCCTAAAGGTCCGTAGAGTGGGTGGGTTCTGAGCGTGGCCCTAAAGGTCCGTAGAGTGGGTGGGTTCTGAGCGTGGCCCTAAAGGTCCGGAGAGTGGGTTCTGAGCGTGGCCCCAAAGGTCCGTAGAGTGGGTGGGTTCTGAGCGTGGCCCTAAAGGTCCGTAGGGTGGGTGGGTTCTGAGCGTGGCCCCAAAGGTCGGTAGAGTGGGTTCTGAGCGTGGCCCTACAGGTCCGTAGAGTGGGTTCTGAGCGTGGCCCTAAAGGTCCGTAGAGTGGGTTCTGAGCGTGGCCCTAAAGGTCCGTAGAGTGGGTGGGTTCTGAGCGTGGCCCTAAAGGTCCGTAGAGTGAGTGGGTTCTGAGCGTGGCCCTAAAGGTCCGTAGAGTGGGTGGGTTCTGAGCGTGGCCCTAAAGGTCCGTAGAGTGGGTGGGTTCTGAGCGTGGCCCTAAAGGTCCGTAGAGTGGGTGGGTTCTGAGCGTGGCCCTAAAGGTCCGTAGAGTGAGTGGGTTCTGAGCGTGGCCCCAAAGGTCCGTAGAGTGGGTGGGTTCTGAGCGTGGCCCTAAAGGTCCGTAGAGTGGGTGGGTTCTGAGCGTGGCCCCAAAGGTCCGTAGAGTGGGTTCTGAGCGTGGCCCTAAAGGTCCGTAGAGTGGGTGGGTTCTGAGCGTGGCCCTAAAGGTCCGTAGAGTGGGTTCTGAGCGTGGCCCTAAAGGTCCGTAGAGTGGGTGGGTTCTGAGCGTGGCCCTAAAGGTCCGTAGAGTGGGTGGGTTCTGAGCGTGGCCCTAAAGGTCCGTAGAGTGGGTGGGTTCTGAGCGTGGCCCTAAAGGTCCGTAGGGTGGGTGGGTTCTGAGCGTGGCCCTAAAGGTCCGTAGGGTGGGTTCTGAGCGTGGCCCTAAAGGTCCGTAGAGTGGGTGGGTTCTGAGCGTGGCCCTAAAGGTCCGTAGAGTGGGTGGGTTCTGAGCGTGGCCCTACAGGTCCGTAGAGTGGGTGGGTTCTGAGCGTGGCCCTACAGGTCCGTAGAGTGGGTGGGTTCTGAGCGTGGCCCTACAGGTCCGTAGAGTGGGTGGGTTCTGAGCGTGGCCCTAAAGGTCCGTAGAGTGGGTGGGTTCTGAGCGTGGCCCTAAAGGTCCGTAGGGTGGGTTCTGAGCATGGCCCTAAAGGTCCGTAGAGTGGGTGGGTTCTGAGCGTGGCCCTACAGGTCCGTAGAGTGAGTGGGTTCTGAGCGTGGCCCTAAAGGTCCGTAGGGTGGGTTCTGAGCGTGGCCCTAAAGGTCCGGAGAGTGGGTGGGTTCTGAGCGTGGCCCTAAAGGTCCGTAGAGTGGGTTCTGAGCGTGGCCCTAAAGGTCCGTAGAGTGGGTGGGTTCTGAGCGTGGCCCTACAGGTCCGTAGAGTGGGTTCTGAGCGTGGCCCTAAAGGTCCGTAGGGTGGGTTCTGAGCGTGGCCCTAAAGGTCCGTAGAGTGGGTGGGTTCTGAGCGTGGCCCTCAAGGTCCGTAGAGTGGGTGGGTTCTGAGCGTGGCCCTAAAGGTCCGTAGAGTGGGTGGGTTCTGAGCGTGGCCCTAAAGGTCCGTAGAGTGGGTGGGTTTTGAGCGTGGCCCTACAGGTCCGTAGAGTGAGTGGGTTCTGAGCGTGGCCCTACAGGTCCGTAGAGTGGGTGGGTTCTGAGCGTGGCCCTAAAGGTCCGTAGAGTGGGTTCTGAGCGTGGCCCTAAAGGTCCGTAGGGTGGGTTCTGAGCGTGGCCCTAAAGGTCCGTAGAGTGGGTGGGTTCTGAGCGTGGCCCTACAGGTCCGTAGAGTGGGTGGGTTCTGAGCGTGGCCCTACAGGTCCGTAGAGTGGGTGGGTTCTGAGCGTGGCCCTACAGGTCCGTAGAGTGGGTGGGTTCTGAGCGTGGCCCTAAAGGTCCGTAGAGTGGGTGGGTTCTGAGCGTGGCCCTAGAGGTCCGTAGAGTGGGTGGGTTCTGAGCGTGGCCCTAAAGGTCCGTAGAGTGGGTGGGTTCTGAGCGTGGCCCTAAAGGTCCGTAGAGTGGGTTCTGAGCGTGGCCCTAAAGGTCCGCAGAGTGGGTGGGTTCTGAGCGTGGCCCTAAAGGTCCGTAGAGTGGGTGGGTTCTGAGCGTGGCCCTAAAGGTCCGTAGAGTGGGTGGGTTCTGAGCGTGGCCCTAAAGGTCCGTAGAGTGGGTGGGTTCTGAGCGTGGCCCTAAAGGTCCGTAGAGTGGGTGGGTTCTGAGCGTGGCCCTAAAGGTCCGTAGAGTGGGTGGGTTCTGAGCGTGGCCCTAAAGGTCCGTAGAGTGGGTGGGTTCTGAGCGTGGCCCTAAAGGTCCGGAGAGTGGGTTCTGAGCGTGGCCCCAAAGGTCCGTAGAGTGGGTGGGTTCTGAGCGTGGCCCTAAAGGTCCGTAGGGTGGGTGGGTTCTGAGCGTGGCCCCAAAGGTCCGTAGAGTGGGTTCTGAGCGTGGCCCTACAGGTCCGTAGAGTGGGTTCTGAGCGTGGTTCTAAAGGTCCGTAGAGTGGGTTCTGAGCGTGGCCCTAAAGGTCCGTAGAGTGGGTGGGTTCTGAGCGTGGCCCTAAAGGTCCGTAGAGTGAGTGGGTTCTGAGCGTGGCCCTAAAGGTCCGTAGAGTGGGTGGGTTCTGAGCGTGGCCCTAAAGGTCCGTAGAGTGGGTGGGTTCTGAGCGTGGCCCTAAAGGTCCGTAGAGTGGGTGGGTTCTGAGCGTGGCCCTAAAGGTCCGTAGAGTGAGTGGGTTCTGAGCGTGGCCCCAAAGGTCCGTAGAGTGGGTGGGTTCTGAGCGTGGCCCTAAAGGTCCGTAGAGTGGGTGGGTTCTGAGCGTGGCCCTAAAGGTCCGTAGAGTGGGTGGGTTCTGAGCGTGGCCCCAAAGGTCCGTAGAGTGGGTTCTGAGCGTGGCCCTAAAGGTCCGTAGAGTGGGTGGGTTCTGAGCGTGGCCCTAAAGGTCCGTAGAGTGGGTTCTGAGCGTGGCCCTAAAGGTCCGTAGAGTGGGTGGGTTCTGAGCGTGGCCCTAAAGGTCCGTAGAGTGGGTGGGTTCTGAGCGTGGCCCTAAAGGTCCGTAGAGTGGGTGGGTTCTGAGCGTGGCCCTAAAGGTCCGTAGAGTGGGTTCTGAGCGTGGCCCTAAAGGTCCGTAGGGTGGGTGGGTTCTGAGCGTGGCCCTAAAGGTCCGTAGGGTGGGTTCTGAGCGTGGCCCTAAAGGTCCGTAGAGTGGGTGGGTTCTGAGCGTGGCCCTAAAGGTCCGTAGAGTGGGTGGGTTCTGAGCGTGGCCCTACAGGTCCGTAGAGTGGGTGGGTTCTGAGCGTGGCCCTACAGGTCCGTAGAGTGGGTGGGTTCTGAGCGTGGCCCTACAGGTCCGTAGAGTGGGTGGGTTCTGAGCGTGGCCCTAAAGGTCCGTAGAGTGGGTGGGTTCTGAGCGTGGCCCTAAAGGTCCGTAGGGTGGGTTCTGAGCATGGCCCTAAAGGTCCGTAGAGTGGGTGGGTTCTGAGCGTGGCCCTACAGGTCCGTAGAGTGAGTGGGTTCTGAGCGTGGCCCTAAAGGTCCGTAGGGTGGGTTCTGAGCGTGGCCCTAAAGGTCCGGAGAGTGGGTGGGTTCTGAGCGTGGCCCTAAAGGTCCGTAGAGTGGGTTCTGAGCGTGGCCCTAAAGGTCCGTAGAGTGGGTGGGTTCTGAGCGTGGCCCTACAGGTCCGTAGAGTGGGTTCTGAGCGTGGCCCTAAAGGTCCGTAGAGTGGGTGGGTTCTGAGCGTGGCCCTAAAGGTCCGTAGAGTGGGTGGGTTCTGAGCGTGGCCCTAAAGGTCCGTAGAGTGGGTGGGTTCTGAGCGTGGCCCTAAAGGTCCGTAGAGTGGGTGGGTTTTGAGCGTGGCCCTACAGGTCCGTAGAGTGAGTGGGTTCTGAGCGTGGCCCTACAGGTCCGTAGAGTGGGTGGGTTCTGAGCGTGGCCCTAAAGGTCCGTAGAGTGGGTTCTGAGCGTGGCCCTAAAGGTCCGTAGGGTGGGTTCTGAGCGTGGCCCTAAAGGTCCGTAGAGTGGGTGGGTTCTGAGCGTGGCCCTACAGGTCCGTAGAGTGGGTGGGTTCTGAGCGTGGCCCTAAAGGTCCGTAGAGTGGGTGGGTTCTGAGCATGGCCCTAAAGGTCCGTAGAGTGGGTGGGTTCTGAGCGTGGCCCTAAAGGTCCGTAGAGTGGGTGGGTTCTGAGCGTGGCCCTAAAGGTCCGTAGAGTGGGTGGGTTCTGAGCGTGGCCCTACAGGTCCGTAGAGTGGGTGGGTTCTGAGCGTGGCCCTACAGGTCCGTAGAGTGGGTGGGTTCTGAGCGTGGCCCTAAAGGTCCGTAGAGTGGGTGGGTTCTGAGCGTGGCCCTAAAGGTCCGTAGGGTGGGTTCTGAGCGTGGCCCTAAAGGTCCGTAGAGTGGGTGGGTTCTGAGCGTGGCCCTACAGGTCCGTAGAGTGAGTGGGTTCTGAGCGTGGCCCTAAAGGTCCGTAGGGTGGGTTCTGAGCGTGGCCCTAAAGGTCCGTAGAGTGGGTTCTGAGCGTGGCCCTAAAGGTCCGTAGAGTGGGTGGGTTCTGAGCGTGGCCCTACAGGTCCGTAGAGTGGGTTCTGAGCGTGGCCCTAAAGGTCCGTAGGGTGGGTTCTGAGCGTGGCCCTAAAGGTCCGTAGAGTGGGTGGGTTCTGAGCGTGGCCCTAAAGGTCCGTAGAGTGGGTGGGTTCTGAGCGTGGCCCTAAAGGTCCGTAGAGTGGGTGGGTTCTGAGCGTGGCCCTAAAGGTCCGTAGAGTGGGTGGGTTCTGAGCGTGGCCCTACAGGTCCGTAGAGTGAGTGGGTTCTGAGCGTGGCCCTACAGGTCCGTAGAGTGGGTGGGTTCTGAGCGTGGCCCTAAAGGTCCGTAGAGTGGGTTCTGAGCGTGGCCCTAAAGGTCCGTAGGGTGGGTTCTGAGCGTGGCCCTAAAGGTCCGTAGAGTGGGTGGGTTCTGAGCGTGGCCCTACAGGTCCGTAGAGTGGGTGGGTTCTGAGCGTGGCCCTAAAGGTCCGTAGAGTGGGTGGGTTCTGAGCGTGGCCCTAGAGGTCCGTAGAGTGGGTGGGTTCTGAGCGTGGCCCTAAAGGTCCGGAGAGTGGGTTCTGAGTGTGGCCCTAAAGGTCCGCAGAGTGGGTGGGTTCTGAGCGTGGCCCTAAAGGTCCGTAGAGTGGGTGGGTTCTGAGCGTGGCCCTAAAGGTCCGTAGAGTGGGTGGGTTCTGAGCGTGGCCCCAAAGGTCCGTAGAGTGGGTGGGTTCTGAGCGTGGCCCTAAAGGTCCGTAGAGTGGGTGGGTTCTGAGCGTGGCCCTAAAGGTCCGTAGAGTGGGTGGGTTCTGAGCGTGGCCCCAAAGGTCCGTAGAGTGGGTTCTGAGCGTGGCCCTAAAGGTCCGTAGAGTGGGTGGGTTCTGAGCGTGGCCCTAAAGGTCCGTAGAGTGGGTTTTGAGCGTGGCCCTAAAGGTCCGTAGAGTGGGTGGGTTCTGAGCGTGGCCCTAAAGGTCCGTAGAGTGGGTGGGTTCTGAGCATGGCCCTAAAGGTCCGTAGAGTGGGTGGGTTCTGAGCGTGGCCCTAAAGGTCCGTAGAGTGGGTGGGTTCTGAGCGTGGCCCTAAAGGTCCGTAGAGTGGGTGGGTTCTGAGCGTGGCCCTAAAGGTCCGTAGAGTGGGTGGGTTCTGAGCGTGGCCCTAAAGGTCCGTAGAGTGGGTTCTGAGCGTGGCCCCAAAGGTCCGTAGAGTGGGTGGGTTCTGAGCGTGGCCCTACAGGTCCGTAGAGTGGGTGGGTTCTGAGCGTGGCCCTAAAGGTTCGTAGAGTGGGTTCTGAGCGTGGCCCTAAAGGTCCGTAGAGTGGGTGGGTTCTGAGCGTGGCCCTAAAGGTCCGTAGAGTGGGTGGGTTCTGAGCGTGGCCCTAAAGGTCCGTAGAGTGGGTTGGTTCTGAGCGTGGCCCTAAAGGTCCGTAGAGTGGGTGGGTTCTGAGCGTGGCCCTAAAGGTCCGTAGAGTGGGTGGGTTCTGAGCGTGGCCCTAAAGGTCCGTAGAGTGGGTGGGTTCTGAGCGTGGCCCTAAAGGTCCGTAGAGTGGGTGGGTTCTGAGCGTGGCCCTAAAGGTCCGTAGAGTGGGTGGGTTCTGAGCGTGGCCCTAAAGGTCCGTAGAGTGGGTTCTGAGCGTGGCCCTACAGGTCCGTAGGGTGGGTTCTGAGCGTGGCCCTAAAGGTCCGTAGAGTGGGTGGGTTCTGAGCGTGGCCCTACAGGTCCGTAGAGTGGGTGGGTTCTGAGCGTGGCCCTAAAGGTCCGTAGAGTGGGTGGGTTCTGAGCGTGGCCCTAAAGGTCCGTAGGGTGGGTTCTGAGCGTGGCCCTAAAGGTCCGTAGAGTGGGTTCTGAGCGTGGCCCTAAAGGTCCGTAGAGTGGGTTCTGAGCGTGGCCCTACAGGTCCGTAGAGTGGGTGGGTTCTGAGCGTGGCCCTAAAGGTTCGTAGAGTGGGTTCTGAGCGTGGCCCTAAAGGTCCGTAGAGTGGGTGGGTTCTGAGCGTGGCCCTAAAGGTCCGTAGAGTGGGTGGGTTCTGAGCGTGGCCCTAAAGGTCCGTAGAGTGGGTGGGTTCTGAGCGTGGCCCTAAAGGTCCGTAGAGTGGGTGGGTTCTGAGCGTGGCCCTAAAGGTCCGTAGAGTGGGTGGGTTCTGAGCGTGGCCCTAAAGGTCCGTAGAGTGGGTGGGTTCTGAGCGTGGCCCTAAAGGTCCGTAGAGTGGGTGGGTTCTGAGCGTGGCCCTAAAGGTCCGTAGAGTGGGTGGGTTCTGAGCGTGGCCCTAAAGGTCCGTAGAGTGGGTGGGTTCTGAGCGTGGCCCTAAAGGTCCGTAGAGTGGGTTCTGAGCGTGGCCCTACAGGTCCGTAGGGTGGGTTCTGAGCGTGGCCCTAAAGGTCCGTAGAGTGGGTGGGTTCTGAGCGTGGCCCTACAGGTCCGTAGAGTGGGTGGGTTCTGAGCGTGGCCCTAAAGGTCCGTAGAGTGGGTGGGTTCTGAGCGTGGCCCTAAAGGTCCGTAGGGTGGGTTCTGAGCGTGGCCCTAAAGGTCCGTAGAGTGGGTTCTGAGCGTGGCCCTAAAGGTCCGTAGAGTGGGTTCTGAGCGTGGCCCTAAAGGTCCGTAGAGTGGGTTCTGAGCGTGGCCCTAAAGGTCCGTAGGGTGGGTTCTGAGCGTGGCCCTAAAGGTCCGTAGAGTGGGTGGGTTCTGAGCGTGGCCCTAAAGGTGAACGGGTGGGTTCTGAGCGTGGCCCTAAAGGTCCGTAGAGTGAGTGGGTTCTGAGCGTGGCCCTACAGGTCCGTAGAGTGGGTGGGTTCTGAGCGTGGCCCTAAAGGTCCGTAGAGTGGGTTCTGAGCGTGGCCCTAAAGGTCCGTAGAGTGGGTGGGTTCTGAGCGTGGCCCTAAAGGTCCGTAGAGTGGGTGGGTTCTGAGCGTGGCCCTACAGGTCCGTAGAGTGGGTGGGTTCTGAGCGTGGCCCTAAAGGTCCGTAGAGTGAGTGGGTTCTGAGCGTGGCCCTAAAGGTCCGTAGGGTGAGTGGGTTCTGAGCGTGGCCCTAAAGGTCCGTAGAGTGGGTGGGTTCTGAGCGTGGCCCTAGAGGTCCGTAGAGTGGGTGGGTTCTGAGCGTGGCCCTAGAGGTCCGCAGAGTGGGTTCTGAGCGTGGCCCTAAAGGTCCGGAGAGTGGGTTCTGAGCGTGGCCCTAAAGGTCCGTAGAGTGGGTTCTGAGCGTGGCCCTGAAGGTCCGGGTGGGTTCTGAGCGTGGCCCTAAAGGTCCGTAGAGTGGGTGGGTTCTGAGCGTGGCCCTAAAGGTCCGGAGAGTGGGTGGGTTCTGAGCGTGGCCCTACAGGTCCGTAGAGTGGGTGGGTTCTGAGCGTGGCCCTAAAGGTCCGGAGAGTGGGTTCTGAGCGTGGCCCTAAAGGTCCGTAGAGTGGGTGGGTTCTGAGCGTGGCCCTAAAGGTCCGTAGAGTGGGGGGGTTCTGAGCGTGGCCCTAAAGGTCCGTAGAGTGGGTGGGTTCTGAGCGTGGCCCTAAAGGTCCGTAGAGTGGGTGGGTTCTGAGCGTGGCCCTACAGGTCCGTAGAGTGGGTGGGTTCTGAGCGTGGCCCTTCAGGTCCGTAGAGTGGGTGGGTTCTGATCGTGGCCCTAAAGGTCCGTAGAGTGGGTGGGTTCTGAGCGTGGCCCCAAAGGTCCGTAGAGTGGGTGGGTTCTGAGCGTGGCCCCAAAGGTCCGTAGAGTGGGTGGGTTCTGAGCGTGGCCCTACAGGTCCGTAGAGTGGGTGGGTTCTGAGCGTGGCCCTAAAGGTCCGTAGAGTGGGTGGGTTCTGAGCGTGGCCCTAAAGGTCCGTAGAGTGGGTGGGTTCTGAGCGTGGCCCTAAAGGTCCGTAGAGTGGGTGGGTTCTGAGCGTGGCCCTAAAGGTCCGTAGAGTGGGTGGGTTCTGAGCGTGGCCCTACAGGTCCGTAGAGTGAGTGGGTTCTGAGCGTGGCCCTACAGGTCCGTAGAGTGGGTGGGTTCTGAGCGTGGCCCTAAAGGTCCGTAGAGTGGGTTCTGAGCGTGGCCCTAAAGGTCCGTAGGGTGGGTTCTGAGCGTGGCCCTAAAGGTCCGTAGAGTGGGTGGGTTCTGAGCGTGGCCCTACAGGTCCGTAGAGTGGGTGGGTTCTGAGCGTGGCCCTAAAGGTCCGTAGAGTGGGTGGGTTCTGAGCGTGGCCCTAGAGGTCCGTAGAGTGGGTGGGTTCTGAGCGTGGCCCTAAAGGTCCGGAGAGTGGGTTCTGAGCGTGGCCCTAAAGGTCCGCAGAGTGGGTGGGTTCTGAGCGTGGCCCTAAAGGTCCGTAGAGTGGGTGGGTTCTGAGCGTGGCCCTAAAGGTCCGTAGAGTGGGTGGGTTCTGAGCGTGGCCCCAAAGGTCCGTAGAGTGGGTGGGTTCTGAGCGTGGCCCTAAAGGTCCGTAGAGTGGGTGGGTTCTGAGCGTGGCCCTAAAGGTCCGTAGAGTGGGTGGGTTCTGAGCGTGGCCCCAAAGGTCCGTAGAGTGGGTTCTGAGCGTGGCCCTAAAGGTCCGTAGAGTGGGTGGGTTCTGAGCGTGGCCCTAAAGGTCCGTAGAGTGGATTCTGAGCGTGGCCCTAAAGGTCCGTAGAGTGGGTGGGTTCTGAGCGTGGCCCTAAAGGTCCGTAGAGTGGGTGGGTTCTGAGCATGGCCCTAAAGGTCCGTAGAGTGGGTGGGTTCTGAGCGTGGCCCTAAAGGTCCGTAGAGTGGGTGGGTTCTGAGCGTGGCCCTAAAGGTCCGTAGAGTGGGTGGGTTCTGAGCGTGGCCCTAAAGGTCCGTAGAGTGGGTGGGTTCTGAGCGTGGCCCTAAAGGTCCGTAGAGTGGGTTCTGAGCGTGGCCCCAAAGGTCCGTAGAGTGGGTGGGTTCTGAGCGTGGCCCTACAGGTCCGTAGAGTGGGTGGGTTCTGAGCGTGGCCCTAAAGGTTCGTAGAGTGGGTTCTGAGCGTGGCCCTAAAGGTCCGTAGAGTGGGTGGGTTCTGAGCGTGGCCCTAAAGGTCCGTAGAGTGGGTGGGTTCTGAGCGTGGCCCTAAAGGTCCGTAGAGTGGGTGGGTTCTGAGCGTGGCCCTAAAGGTCCGTAGAGTGGGTGGGTTCTGAGCGTGGCCCTAAAGGTCCGTAGAGTGGGTGGGTTCTGAGCGTGGCCCTAAAGGTCCGTAGAGTGGGTGGGTTCTGAGCGTGGCCCTAAAGGTCCGTAGAGTGGGTGGGTTCTGAGCGTGGCCCTAAAGGTCCGTAGAGTGGGTGGGTTCTGAGCGTGGCCCTAAAGGTCCGTAGAGTGGGTGGGTTCTGAGCGTGGCCCTAAAGGTCCGTAGAGTGGGTTCTGAGCGTGGCCCTACAGGTCCGTAGGGTGGGTTCTGAGCGTGGCCCTAAAGGTCCGTAGAGTGGGTGGGTTCTGAGCGTGGCCCTAAAGGTCCGTAGAGTGGGTGGGTTCTGAGCGTGGCCCTAAAGGTCCGTAGGGTGGGTTCTGAGCGTGGCCCTAAAGGTCCGTAGAGTGGGTTCTGAGCGTGGCCCTAAAGGTCCGTAGAGTGGGTTCTGAGCGTGGCCCTAAAGGTCCGTAGGGTGGGTTCTGAGCGTGGCCCTAAAGGTCCGTAGAGTGGGTGGGTTCTGAGCGTGGCCCTAAAGGTGAACGGGTGGGTTCTGAGCGTGGCCCTAAAGGTCCGTAGAGTGAGTGGGTTCTGAGCGTGGCCCTAAAGGTCCGTAGGGTGAGTGGGTTCTGAGCGTGGCCCTAAAGGTCCGTAGAGTGGGTGGGTTCTGAGCGTGGCCCTAAAGGTCCGTAGAGTGGGTGGGTTCTGAGCGTGGCCCTAAAGGTCCGTAGAGTGGGTGGGTTCTGAGCGTGGCCCTAAAGGTCCGTAGAGTGGGTGGGTTCTGAGCGTGGCCCTAAAGGTCCGTAGAGTGGGTGGGTTCTGAGCGTGGCCCTAAAGGTCCGTAGAGTGGGTGGGTTCTGAGCGTGGCCCTAAAGGTCCGTAGAGTGGGTGGGTTCTGAGCGTGGCCCTAAAGGTCCGTAGAGTGGGTTCTGAGCGTGGCCCTACAGGTCCGTAGGGTGGGTTCTGAGCGTGGCCCTAAAGGTCCGTAGAGTGGGTGGGTTCTGAGCGTGGCCCTACAGGTCCGTAGAGTGGGTGGGTTCTGAGCGTGGCCCTAAAGGTCCGTAGAGTGGGTGGGTTCTGAGCGTGGCCCTAAAGGTCCGTAGGGTGGGTTCTGAGCGTGGCCCTAAAGGTCCGTAGAGTGGGTTCTGAGCGTGGCCCTAAAGGTCCGTAGAGTGGGTTCTGAGCGTGGCCCTAAAGGTCCGTAGGGTGGGTTCTGAGCGTGGCCCTAAAGGTCCGTAGAGTGGGTGGGTTCTGAGCGTGGCCCTAAAGGTGAACGGGTGGGTTCTGAGCGTGGCCCTAAAGGTCCGTAGAGTGAGTGGGTTCTGAGCGTGGCCCTAAAGGTCCGTAGAGTGGGTGGGTTCTGAGCGTGGCCCTAAAGGTCCGTAGAGTGGGTTCTGAGCGTGGCCCTAAAGGTCCGTAGAGTGGGTGGGTTCTGAGCGTGGCCCTAAAGGTCCGTAGAGTGAGTGGGTTCTGAGCGTGGCCCTAAAGGTCCGTAGAGTGGGTGGGTTCTGAGCGTGGCCCTACAGGTCCGTAGAGTGGGTGGGTTCTGAGCGTGGCCCTAAAGGTCCGTAGAGTGAGTGGGTTCTGAGCGTGGCCCTAAAGGTCCGTAGGGTGAGTGGGTTCTGAGCGTGGCCCTAAAGGTCCGTAGAGTGGGTGGGTTCTGAGCGTGGCCCTAGAGGTCCGCAGAGTGGGTTCTGAGCGTGGCCCTAAAGGTCCGGAGAGTGGGTTCTGAGCATGGCCCTAAAGGTCCGTAGAGTGGGTTCTGAGCGTGGCCCTGAAGGTCCGGGTGGGTTCTGAGCGTGGCCCTAAAGGTCCGTAGAGTGGGTGGGTTCTGAGCGTGGCCCTAAAGGTCCGGAGAGTGGGTGGGTTCTGAGCGTGGCCCTACACGTCCGTAGAGTGGGTGGGTTCTGAGCGTGGCCCTAAAGGTCCGGAGAGTGGGTTCTGAGCGTGGCCCTAAAGGTCCGTAGAGTGGGTGGGTTCTGAGCGTGGCCCTAAAGGTCCGTAGAGTGGGGGGGTTCTGAGCGTGGCCCTAAAGGTCCGTAGAGTGGGTGGGTTCTGAGCGTGGCCCTAAAGGTCCGTAGAGTGGGTGGGTTCTGAGCGTGGCCCTACAGGTCCGTAGAGTGGGTGGGTTCTGAGCGTGGCCCTACAGGTCCGTAGAGTGGGTGGGTTCTGAGCGTGGCCCTAAAGGTCCGTAGAGTGGGTGGGTTCTGAGCGTGGCCCCAAAGGTCCGTAGAGTGGGTGGGTTCTGAGCGTGGCCCCAAAGGTCCGTAGAGTGGGTGGGTTCTGAGCGTGGCCCTACAGGTCCGTAGAGTGGGTGGGTTCTGAGCGTGGCCCTAAAGGTCCGTAGAGTGGGTGGGTTCTGAGCGTGGCCCCAAAGGTCCGTAGAGTGGGTGGGTTCTGAGCGTGGCCCTACAGGTCCGTAGAGTGGGTGGGTTCTGAGCGTGGCCCTACAGGTCCGTAGAGTGGGTGGGTTCTGAGCGTGGCCCTACAGGTCCGTAGAGTGGGTGGGTTCTGAGCGTGGCCCTACAGGTCCGTAGGGTGGGTTCTGAGCGTGGCCCTAAAGGTCCGTAGAGTGGGTGGGTTCTGAGCGTGGCCCTAAAGGTCCGTAGAGTGGGTGGGTTCTGAGCGTGGCCCTAAAGGTCCGTAGAGTGGGTGGGTTCTGAGCGTGGCCCCAAAGGTCCGTAGAGTGGGTGGGTTCTGAGCGTGGCCCTACAGGTCCGTAGAGTGGGTGGGTTCTGAGCGTGGCCCTACAGGTCCGTAGAGTGGGTGGGTTCTGAGCGTGGCCCTACAGGTCCGTAGAGTGGGTGGGTTCTGAGCGTGGCCCTACAGGTCCGTAGGGTGGGTTCTGAGCGTGGCCCTAAAGGTCCGTAGAGTGGGTGGGTTCTGAGCGTGGCCCTACAGGTCCGTAGAGTGGGTGGGTTCTGAGCGTGGCCCTACAGGTCCGTAGAGTGGGTGGGTTCTGAGCGTGGCCCTACAGGTCCGTAGAGTGGGTTCTGAGCGTGGCCCTACAGGTCCGTAGAGTGGGTGGGTTCTGAGCGTGGCCCTAAAGGTCCGTAGAGTGGGTGGGTTCTGAGCATGGCCCCAAAGGTCCGTAGAGTGCTTGCAGATTTCAGGTTGAGTGGCAGCTTGTTCTTTGGACGGTTAAGCTTAGGCGCTCTTTCGCAGTTGGTTAAGGTTAGAGTTTGTCTTAGAGCAGGGCGATAGAACGCCAGCCCTGATTCCAAACTCTAACCTTAACCAACTGCGAAAGAGTCGCCTATAAGCTCAACCAGTGATAAACGCGGAAATGGGCTAAGTCACTGCTCGTTTACGCGATTGGGCGCACATGTCACATGACCAGAAACGTCAGTGGCCAATCAGATTCGCAAAACGCACGAACCGTAGGTCAGTGGCCAATCAGAGCAACGCGGAAGGACAACTTGCTTGTGGGAAGTATAGACGCGACCAGGAGTTCTTTCATGCGGGCTGGGGGGCGAGACCGTTTATGGCTTTGTATGTGAACATGAGGATCTTGAAATTAATTCGTTGTTTTACCGGGAGCCAGTGCAGGGATACAAGGGGAGGTGTGGTCCCTCATCTCGGTGCTCATCTCGGTGCCCGTCACGAGCCTGGCGGAGACGTGGTCCCTCATCTCGGTGCCCGTCACGAGCCTGGCGGAGACGTGGTCCCTCATCTCGGTGCCCGCCAGGAGCCTGGCGGAGGTGTGGTCCCTCATCTTGGTGCCCGTCACGAGCCTGGCGGAGGTGTGGTCCCTCATCTTGGTGCCCGTAACGAGCCTGGCGGAGGTGTGGTGCCTCATCTCGGTGCCCGTCAGGAGCCTGGCGGAGATGTGGTCCCTCATCTCGGTGCCCGTCACGAGCCTGGCGGAGACGTGGTCCCTCATCTTGGTGCCCGTCAGGAGCCTGGCGGAGGTGTGGTCCCTCATCTCGGTGCCCGTCACGAGCCTGGCGGAGGTGTGGTCCCTCATCTCGGTGCCCGTCACGAGCCTGGCGGAGGTGTGGTCCCTCATCTCGGTGCCCGTCACGAGCCTGGCGGGGGTGTGGTCCCTCATCTCGGTGCCCATCTCGGTGCCCGTCACGAGCCTGGCGGGGGTGTGGTCCCTCATCTCGGTGCCCGTCAGGAGCCTGGCGGAGACGTGGTCCCTCATCTCGGTGCCCGTCACGAGCCTGGCGGAGACGTGGTGCCTCATCTCGGTGCCCGTCACGAGCCTGGCGGAGACGTGGTGCCTCATCTCGGTGCCCGTCACGAGCCTGGCGGAGACGTGGTCCCTCATCTCGGTGCCCGTCACAAGCCTGGCGGAGGTGTGGTCCCTCATCTCGGTGCCCGTCACAAGCCTGGCGGAGGTGTGGTCCCTCATCTTGGTGCCCGTCACGAGCCTGGCGGAGGTGTGGTCCCTCATCTCGGTGCCCGTCACAAGCCTGGCGGAGGTGTGGTCCCTCATCTTGGTGCCCGTCACGAGCCTGGCGGAGGTGTGGTCCCTCATCTCGGTGCCCGTCAGGAGCCTGGCGGAGGTGTGGTCCCTCATCTTGGTGCCCGTCACGAGCCTGGCGGAGGTGTGGTCCCTCATCTTGGTGCCCGTCACGAGCCTGGCGGAGGTGTGGTGCCTCATCTCGGTGCCCGTCAGGAGCCTGGCGGAGATGTGGTCCCTCATCTCGGTGCCCGTCACGAGCCTGGCGGAGACGTGGTCCCTCATCTCGGTGCCCGTCAGGAGCCTGGCGGAGGTGTGGTCCCTCATCTCGGTGCCCGTCACGAGCCTGGCGGAGGTGTGGTCCCTCATCTCGGTGCCCGTCACGAGCCTGGCGGGGGTGTGGTCCCTCATCTCGGTGCCCATCTCGGTGCCCGTCACGAGCCTGGCGGGGGTGTGGTCCCTCATCTCGGTGCCCGTCAGGAGCCTGGCGGAGACGTGGTCCCTCATCTCGGTGCCCGTCACGAGCCTGGCGGAGACGTGGTCCCTCATCTCGGTGCCCGTCACGAGCCTGGCGGAGACGTGGTCCCTCATCTCGGTGCCCGTCACAAGCCTGGCGGAGGTGTGGTCCCTCATCTCGGTGCCCGTCACAAGCCTGGCGGAGGTGTGGTCCCTCATCTCGGTGCCCGTCACGAGCCTGGCGGAGGTGTGGTCCCTCATCTCGGTGCCCGTCACAAGCCTGGCGGAGGTGTGGTCCCTCATCTCGGTGCCCGTCACGAGCCTGGCGGAGGTGTGGTCCTTCATCTCGGTGCCCGTCACAAGCCTGGCGGAGGTGTGGTCCCTCATCTTGGTGCCCGTCAAGAGCCTGGCGGAGGTGTGGTCCCTCATCTCGGTGCCCGTCAGGAGCCTGGCGGAGACGTGGTCCCTCATCTCGGTGCCCGTCAGGAGCCTGGCGGAGGTGTGGCCCCTCATCTCGGTGCCCGTCAGGAGCCTGGCGGCTGCGTTCTGGACCAGTTGCACCAGTTATTATTAACCATGAGACGACACACACTTCCACCTTTCGGTTTTCGCGACTCTTCTGTTCTGTCCTTGCGGTGAACGGAGAAGTGGTCAGCGGGCCGGAGAGCGGCGTCTGCTCCCGTGCTGCAATATTATCTAAAGTATATGACATTTTTAAAATTAAAGTAATAACAGAACTAAGAACAAAAAAGCATAGGAATGCAAGCACTTGTATGAAGAATAAGATGATATAATTTATTTTTGTTTCTATTCTTTTCTTTTCTATTTGGTTCTATTTGTTTCTCCTCTCCTCTCCTCTTTATAGTTTCTGGTTAATAGAGGTGTTACACTGCCCTCTACAGGTATCATGAGGTCTAACAAGTGTCCCTCTGAAGCCCTAGCCATGTCCCACATTGAGCCATGTCCCTTCAATGAGGTGGGATGGCTCCCTGTGGAGCAGAGGGTCTCCTTTCTGAAACTGGGACATGTGTATAAAAGGTTAAATGGATCTGCCCCCAGATATTTATGCTCTCGCATTGTCCTGCGTGGCCAGGTCCTCGGACGACAGTTACGGTCTGGACAGCTCTCAGTTTATGAGCCTAGAAAGGGTTCCTATTCACAGAATGGCTTTTCTGTCTACAGCCTGCCGGCTGTGGAACTCTCTGCCCAGGGCCGTCCAAAACTCCCCCACTATTGCTGTCTTCAAGAGGGGTGTGGAGCCACGTCTGCAACAATAGGTTGCAGAGGGTGCGGGAACATGCCATGCTGTAATGAGGCTCTTTCAGAAAATTGTGTTGTCTATTTGATCTACTTGTTGTATCTATCTTATCTTCTTAACTCTTTCTTTGTGATTTATTGTATTCTTCTTGGGACCATGTTGGAAACAAGTCAACAGACTTTCACATGTTATCCTTGTACCCCTTGTTTTTATACATTTGTATAAATTGTATGTACTAAATACAAATCAAATCAAATCTAGCCATATTTTCAGAAAATCCGCCTCAAAATACATACTTAAATAAATGGAAGATTGCTCCACTTCTACAAGGTCCATTTGCATGTGCTTGGTATCTAGGGACATCTATGGACCTCAGGGAATGTATTCACAGTGTCAGAAATATTGTTTTATGCATTTTGCCAATTTTGAGGACCCTACAGCTCAACAGTTTAAATATATACTACATTTTCATCACAATTAATGTAATATATTTGGGTATTTATACTGAAAGGGGTTCATTAATTGTTGTTGATTACACACTATCCCATGCCAAAAAGAGAAAAGAGCTGGAAAATGTCTTAAAATGCTTTACAGTAAAGGTAAAAAGGTTGTTATTGTACTGTATCTTTAGCAGAAGAAAACATAATCGTGTAATATAACTTGAAAATATGGGTTAAATTACTTACTTAGTTACTGTGTCATTGTTACCCGGAATGACATGCTTTTAGCCAGGAATGACACATACTGCAATATTTCAAAGTATTTCATTAAAGGTTGCCCCGGGAACATATTTCTTTCAACAATCATACATAGTATTATAAAGTAAGAGACTCTGGCAACTGTTAACCCTTTCACTGCCACACAAATCAAATCAAATCAAATTTATGGTGGTGGGCGTGGCTTCATTAGGTCACTGGATCGTGGTGGTGGGCGTGGCTTCATTAGGTCACTGGATCGTGGTGGTGGGCGTGGCTTCATTAGGTCACTGGATCGTGGTGGTGGGCGTGGCTTCATTAGGTCACTGGATAATTTTTTTTTTACCCTAACTAACCTTACTGTCGTGCACTTGTCCTAATAAACTAACCTACACTGTAGCACTCAACACTTTGATGAACATTGTTGCTCAGCTGATAGAGTTGTGCCCTTCCTGATGACTTGTCGTACAGAACTTGTAAGTCACTTTGGATAAAAGAGTCAGTTAAATTACTAAATGTAAATGTTCAAGTTGGGGATCTTCAATATTGGATGAATTCAAAGACTCTGGACTGTCGTTCATTATTTCATTGGTCCGCCTCAATATTTCCCTCTTGATTCCTCTTGTTTATCCTCCACTGATCCCATTTCTTCCTTGCGGCAGAAGGTTGATCCAAATTGCTTCATAAGAAATAGCCCCCCCCCACCACCATAATCTGACACATTGCTCAACTAAAACATTTTACAAACAAGTTTTTACAAATTAGTGTAAACCTATTTTACTTTTTACTTCACTGCTGAACCCCAGCACCTTGCTCTCTTCTTACTGATTGATTGATTGATTGATTGATTGATTGATTGATTGATTGATTGATTGATTGATTGATTGATTGAAGATTTTATTTAACAGATTGCAGAATGGGTACAATACAGTACGGCTCAATACACACAATTGTTAAGGGGATGCAGACCAGAGAAAGACTTTCGTCTTGTTTACATCAGGGTCCATAGTGACATTTAAGACATACACGACATACCGATATACAGTACTGTTACATCTATGACATACAAGATATACAAATATACAGTACTGTTTATTTACTGTTTATCACTTCACTGCTGAATCCCAGCACCTTGCTCTCTTTTGCTCAAGAAACCAGCCTCTTTCCGGCCCTGCACGGTCTCTGCCTCACTTTATTAGACACCGGCAAAGGACAGGACTGACCTTCAAGCTATACTAAAAGCTATATTATACTAAAGCATTATTATTTGTTAATTATTTGGACAATGATAATGACATGTGTTGCTATCAGTGAATCCTATGAATTCAATACATAAAAAAGATATATAATTGTTTTCTTCTTTTTTCTTTTTTTCTTTCTTCTTTTTTTGACATTATAAATATGCTTTGGACACCAGAGTTTACACGCCACATA
>NW_028170390.1:36042-73542 GCF_963971535.1 Notolepis coatsorum
ATGTCGACCTGAACAATGGGGGATTAATAAGAACGAGCCGCCTCGGAGAGAAGACGGCCGCTGCTGCTGGAGCTGGACCGAGTCAGCGGCGCACGGAGCCGGGAAGAAACCACCGCCTCGCCCCCGCTGGCTCTTCCGCTTCACAGCGCGAGAGTGGGCGATAAGGGGGGCGTGCTAGCGCGCGGTCACATGGGCTTAGTGGCCAATCAGAGGAACCCGGAAGCCGAGCGGCGTTGTAGAAGGCATAGACGCATACAGGACAGTCACGGTAACAGTGTCAGTCAGTGACAGATGCTTGCCCGTCTGTGCAAAGCGGGGCGGGCCAGGGTGTTCAGTCTTCGGACTGCTGTGGGGAAAAAACTGTGACGCGTGTGTGTCTGGTTAGGATGGACCTGTAGCGACCTGAGGGCATGTGCTGGAATAAGTGGTGTGCTGGGTGAGAGGGATCGTTGACTATTTTAGCAGAGCGGGTGACTGTGCGTGAGGTGTAGATGGAGTCCAGAGAGGGGAGGGGACAGCCAATTATTTTGGAGGCTGTCTTGGTGATGCGTTGGAGTTTGTGTTTGGTGTGTTTGTCAAACCGTACCAGACTGTGATGGATGAGGTGAGGATGCTTTGAATTATGGCCTTGTGTAGAATTGGACCAGCAGGCGTTGTTGGACTCTGTACTTCCTCAGTTGCCTGAGGAAGTACAGGCACTGCTGGGCCTTTTTGATGATGGCTGTAGCTAAGGGGCTACACAACCCTGACTGTATTTAGATGTTTAGATTATACCACTACTAGAATATTAATTAGCCAGACAATATAGTTACACAAAATGGCGGACACTCCATTAACTGCGAGGGGACAGTGAAACCGAGTTAAACAATCACTTTAATATTAATAGAAAACATACATAGCATATGAACACAGATCTCCTGTTATTACTTTAATATCAATGCCACAATGTCCGAGGTAACGATAGTTCCTATACTACGGGTACCCGACCATTGGAGCTCTGAATGGAGTGGATTGGGACGAAGCACGCAGAAAAGGGAAAAGCAAGATGATGGATGGAGACGGTGGTCCTCTGGAGTTCCTACTTCCAGAGGGCTGCAGACACACTTAGGATAATCCGGTCGTCGCTGGGGAGGAAAGGGTCTCGTACGGACCGGCCCTTGTATTCCTAGCGCCCGATGGCAGAATTAATAGCTATTAGTCCAAACGCCCGTTGGCATGGTTGATAGCTAGTTAGCCCTTGTTGCTAGGCTAACCCGCATGAAGTCTTCAATAAGTAGTTATATCCCGAACGTCGCTGGGTTCAACTATAAGTCTCTCCACGTTACTTCGCTTACACAAGTCACTATACTGTGCCAATAATGGCTCGACAATATTATGGTTGTATCTAATTAGCCGTGCGGCTCTCTATAACGATCCGTTGCCTTGCCGTCCTGTTTACAACTGCGCCAAACGTTACTTCTCTCTCACTCTGTGTTACCTGTGGGCTGAGCCTGTTCACCCACACAGATCAATGCGCTCTCTCTGGGCTTGCCTGGGCATGTTCTGAACATGTCTAGAGGGGCGCGCGCTGGCGCCTACAGCGTTAAGAATGGGACATATACAAAAGGCTAATGATAAATACTGGCACGTAAAACAGATGACGTGAAGATATATATCTTATATATATAAACAATATATAAGTTATACAAAATAATAAACGCAGACTTTCAGTGTTAATCTGGACCTTCAGAACAATGGCAGTGGTGTTAATGTCCCGTTTGAGTTTATTGCTGATGTACTTGCCGAGGAACTTGAATGATTCAGTTAAGGTTATGGGTTGGTCTGAGATGGTTATGGAAGTCCTGCACTCTATGGCAATTTCCATGGTTTTGGAGGGGTTGAGCAGGAGGTTGTTGGATGAGCACCACCTCACTGCTCTGTCCACCTCCTGCCGGTAAATGGACTCGTCGTTGTTGGAGATAAGGCCCAGGATGGTGGTGTCGTCGGCGTATTTGAAGGCCTTGACTGAACTGTCCAGGGGGGTGAATTGGTTAGTGTAGAGGGAGAAGAGCCAAGGGGAAAGGACGCAGCCCTGGGGGGCCCCAGTGCTGAGGGTCAGAGGGCGGGATGATTTGTTGTTTACCTTGACTGTTTGGGTTCTATTGGTGAGGAAATTGAGGATCCAGTGGTTGATGGTTGGGTTGATGTCAATGTCCTGTAGTTTATGGAACAGATTTTTGGGGGAGATTAGTGTTGTCAAAAATATCGAAAAATGGATACATATCGATTCTGAATATTTAAAACGGTTTCAATACTCATTTCCCGAAATATCGATATTTAATTATTCATAATATATATATATTTTTTTGTATAAGGAAGTTGCATTGTTCATTTCAATACCTGTAATAGTACAGTATGTGCATTCACACACATGTGCATTCAGTTAAATTGGAATATGACTGTAATACAAACAGTTCAGTTTGTCAGGTACATGCAACACAGATTACAGTGTTTGTCTGCTTGAGAAAATACCATGTTATGCAATAAAAATTATTGAAGTGAGATGAACAGTTATTTTTAAATTTGTGATCTAAAGATAAACAAAGGGTTTTAAAAGTGTTATATTTATCTTCTCTTATAGTACCAGAGAGAAGCTGAGGAGAATCAACCAGCAACAAGAGCAACATTTATAATTACATTTATATTACATTTTAAGATTGAACCTTTTTCCCCGTGGTATCGAAAATGGTATCGAATATCGATACTTTTCAAGGTATCGTATCGAAGTTCAAAATTCCAGTATCGTGGCAACACTAGGGGAGATGGTGTTAAAAGCTGAGCTGAAGTCAATAAACAGGATACGGGTGTAGGTGTTGGGGGTTTCCAGGTGCTGTAGAGTGTGGTGGAGAGCCAGGTTGATGGCGTCCTCTACTGACCTGTTGGTCCGATATGCAAACTGGTGTGGGTCCATGTGGGGTCCTGTGGCGGTTCTGAGGTAGTCCAGGACCAGATGTTCAAATGATTTCATTGCTACTGATGTAAGGGCTATGGGTCTGTAGTCATTGAGACAGGCTATTTTGGTGGTTTTGGGGACTGGGATGGTGGTGGATTGCTTAAAGCACTGAGGGACTGAACAGAGTTGTAGGGATGTATTGTAGATGTCAGTGAAGATGGGGGCCAGCTGGTCTGCACAGTAGTGGAACACTGCAGAGGAGAGGAGGTCAGGGCCGATCGACTTGGGATTCGTGTTCAGGAGACTCAGGCGTAACAAAAAGTCTATTGGATCATGTCTCCAGCGCCCCCACAGCCGTAGCTACAACCACTTACGTCAAGGCTCTCATCAACATTCATAAATGTTCTCCTCCCGCGCTCTCTCTCTCCCATGAGCTGAACATACCGGAAGTGTTGCGGTGGTCTATGACCAGGGCTTGACATTAACACCCGCCACCCGCCAAATGCGGGTAGAATTCGGCAGTGGCGTGTAACTCCGTCACTCTTCCAGGTGCTGTAGAGTGTGGTGGAGAGCCAGGTTGATGGCGTCCTCTACTGACCTGTTGGTCCGGTATGCAAACTGGTGTGGGTCCATGTGGGGTCCTGTGGGGTCCTCTATTCCATGGGTTCCCAAACTTTTCAGCCCGCGACCCCCAAATAACGGTGTCAGAGAGCCGCGACCCCCACTATTATAGGAGGCAAAAAAAATTAAAAATTATAATATATATATATATTTTTAAATGGAAATGTACAGTATGGTTGAAACATGCAAACGTTCAAACGCACACACACTAATAAGCATTGGAGGCTTTTAACCAGGGCCGGACTGGGGAAATCATTCAGGCCAGGAAATATAGTGCAAAATATAGCCCCAGTCAGGCCACTTTTTAAGCAGGGGGTCTGGGGGTCCCCCACCAGGATTTTTTTTGTTACAAAGACTTCATTTCTTGCATTCTGGTGCAGGAATTTTTTTATTTGTACCCTTTAAATGCCAGTGTTTGTGATGGCATCACAAATTATTGTTAAAAAACAGGCTAGCATAATGTATGATTAGCAACAACACAGATTTTTTGTAATTGATAAATACAATATTTTATTCAACTTCAGCCCTGATCATAACACCACATATTCATTTTATAATTCTAACCCTTTAAATGCCAGTGTGTGTGATGGCATATATTTGCAATATATCAAATGCAAAGTCGATTTTTCTGTGATTATTACAGGCTAGCATGTGTCAATGATTAGCAGTTTTTTGTAAGGGTCCCGCCTCCACCAATCACATGCGGCTCCCTTGTGTGTGTGTGAGAGCAAGAGAGAGAGAGAGAGAGAGATAGTTCTCCAACTTGTGTGAGTTGCAGTGATCTCCTGGTTGTTCCCCACCTAGGTTATCTAACTATTGCGCTGCTGCAACTAGAAACACTGGCCTGGCCTGCTTCTAAATTCAGTGGCCTGACTGCATACATTTTTTTTTAATTTTTAATTTTAATTTTTTTAAATCATCTGGCGACCCCCCCCGCGGCGGCTCGCGACCCAACTGGGGGTCGCGACCCCGACTTTGGGAACCCCTGCTCTATTATTTTTTTTTATCAATTTCTTTTTATTATTACTCACATGAAAACAAGACAACACAATAACCATAATAACAATACACAGAACTTCACAGGGAGATAACAGAAACAATAATAATACAGAATAACAAATTATAAAAAAAACAAAAAAAAACAGAGTACAACATTTAAAATTTAAAGGGGTACTATCTCATAAATGGCCTTTCCCAGTATTCAGCACCGTTTCCCGGCCGTGTGGCCCTATATTAATAAAACGTATGTCTCTAATTCTCATATTGGCGCATTCTTCCAATTCCCCTCACAACATTCACCCTCACCGAGCTGAGTCATCTCAAAATGTGCATAGCAGTGATGTCAGAGATTTCCCAGCTGCATAACAATGTGGCAATTGCCACCAGGCCACACAGTGGTTGGAGCCCAGCTCTATTCTATGAAATGTTTTTGTTCTAAAGTGTGATGTGTGTTTTTGTCCTGCAGAGGGAGACAGAGCATTGCCGTCCCTCCCTAAGTAAGACTCTTTCATTCCTAATACACAGACCGACTGACTGACTGACTGACTGACTGACTCTCAATCCAACATTTGTATCTAGATTTAATTTCACTGTCCTGAAAATACCCCCCCTCTCTCTCTCTCTCTCTCTCTCTCTCTCTCTCTCTCTCTCTCTCTCTCTCTCTCTCTCTCTCTCTCTCTCTCTCTCTCTCTCTCTCTCTGTCTCCCTCTATCTCTCTCTTTCTCTCTCTCTCTCCCTCCCTCTCTCTCTCTCATCACGCCCCTCTGCCCTAGAACTGTCAGAGGGGGGGGGGGGGGCATGTTTAAAAAGCCTAGTGGAAAATATTTGGCTTGTAAACCTATTGCCTTATTTGACCACTGTGAGAGATACAGAGGGAGGGAGAGAGAGAGAGACAGAGAGAGAGCAATAGAGATACAGAGAGAGAGAGAGAGAGAGAGAGAGAGAGAGAGAGAGAGAGAGAGAGAGAGAGAGACACACACACACAAAAACAGACAAAGAGAGGTGAGAGAGATTGGAGATCTCCTTAAGATCAGCTCCTCAGGTAGATTTAGTCTGGTAGCTTTAGTCTGGTAGATTTAGTCTGGTAGATTTAGTCTGGTAGATTTAGTCTGGTAGCTTTAGTCTGGTAGATTTAGTCTGGTAGCTTTAGTCTGGTAGCTTTAGTCTGGTAGCTTTAGTCTGGTAGATTTAGTCTGGTAGATTTAGATTTAGTCTGGTAGATTTAGTCTGGTAGATTTAGTCTGGTAGATTGAGATGGTAGATTTAGTCTGGTAGATTTAGTCTGGTAGATTGAGATGGTAGATTTAGTCTGGTAGATTTAGTCTGGTAGATTTAGTCTGATAGATTTAGTCTGGTAGATTTAGTCTGGTAGCTTTAGTCTGGTAGATTTAGTCTGGTAGCTTTAGTCTGGTAGATTTAGTCTGGTAGATTTAGTCTGGTAGATTGAGATGGTAGATTTAGTCTGGTAGATTTAGTCTGGTAGTTTTAGTCTGGTAGATTTAGTCTGGTAGCTTTAGTCTGGTAGATTTAGTCTGGTAGATTTAGTCTGGTAGCTTTAGTCTGGTAGATTTAGTCTGGTAGCTTTAGTCTGGTAGCTTTAGTCTGGTAGCTTTAGTCTGGTAGATTTAGTCTGGTAGCTTTAGTCTGGTAGATTTAGTCTGGTAGCTTTAGTCTGGTAGATTTAGTCTGGTAGATTTAGATTTAGTCTGGTAGATTTAGTCTGGTAGATTTAGTCTGGTAGATTGAGATGGTAGATTTAGTCTGGTAGATTTAGTCTGGTAGATTTAGTCTGGTAGATTGAGATGGTAGATTTAGTCTGGTAGATTTAGTCTGGTAGATTTAGTCTGATAGATTTAGTCTGGTAGATTTAGTCTGGTAGCTTTAGTCTGGTAGATTTAGTCTGGTAGATTTAGTCTGATAGCTTTAGTTTGGTAGCTTTAGTCTGGTAGATTTAGTCTGGTAGATTTAGTCTGGTAGCTTTAGTCTGGTAGATTTAGTCTGGTAGATTTAGTCTAGTAGATTTAGTCTGGTAGATTTAGTCTGGTAGCTTTAGTCTGGTAGATTTAGTCTGGTAGATTTAGTCTCGTAGCTTTAGTCTGGTAGATTTAGTCTGGTAGATTTAGTCTGGTAGATTTAGTCTGGTAGATTTAGTCTGATAGCTTTAGTCTGGTAGATTTAGTCTGATAGATTTAGTCTGGTAGATTTAGTCTGGTAGATTTAGTCTGGTAGCTTTAGTCTGGTAGATTTAGTCTGGTAGATTTAGTCTGGTAGATTTAGTCTGGTAGCTTTAGTCTGGTAGAATGAGATGGTAGATGGAGAGATAGAAAGAGAGAGATAGAGGGATAGATAGAGAGATAGAAAGAAAGGGACAGAGAGAGAGAAAGAGAGGGACAGAGAGACACTAGCCCAGTGATGAGTGACAGTAGGGTTAACGTTGATGTTTGCTAATTAAATTGCTGAGATTAAGCTATTGTCTCTGAAAATGTTTTTTGTTGTTAGATATGATTTAGTCCAGAATATTCTGGAGCTGTTTATTCTTTTCAGATGTTAAGCCCCTGCTTGTCTAACTGATGACCTGTCTGTCTCTCTGACTGTCTCTCTGACTGTAGGTTGTCTAACAGTGAGAAGAAACTGGAGTCAGTCAAGAAGACTGGAGTGAGGACATTATCTGTCTCAGGTAAAATGGCAACACCTTCTCTTTCTGTCTCTCTCTATCTTTCTCTTTATCGCTCTGTCTCTCTCTATCTCTGTCTGTCTGTCTCTCTCCATCTCTCTTACTACCTATCTCTCTAGAAATATTACTCCACTCTTCCCTCTCTCGCTCTCTCTCTCTCTCTCTATCTCACATTCTGTAATTCTCTCTTTCCTTTATTTATTTTTATTTTTTTATTGGTCTTTTTCCCCCTCCATTTTTCCTCCGATTTTCTCCCATCCCAATGTTAGTCGTATGCCAATTCCCAGTCCCTTCCTGGTCGCTGCGCTTTACCCCCCACAGTCAGATCATTTGGGAGAGTGGAGGCTACCACGTGCTTCCTCCGACACACGTCCAGCCAATCACCGCTTCTTTTCACCTGGCAGCGCGGATTCTCATTGAGAGGGCGTAGCGTGTGGGAGGACCACACTATCCCCCTCACGTCCAATCCGCGCTTAGCAGGCGCCCCGACCGAACTGTAGGAGTCGCTGTTTACAACGACCCGGACCCACCCCGCCAGCTTCTCCCACCCTCTGATACAGCCAATTGTATCAGTGCAGACGGCCAGCCAAGCTGGTGACAACCCCGGAGCTGTGAGCTGGATTCGAACAGGCGAACCAAGCTCACAGCTCCGGGGCTGGTGACGAACGCAATCTCCGCTCGACCACCTAACCGCCCTCTCTCTT
Source organism: Notolepis coatsorum (assembly GCF_963971535.1). Lineage (NCBI taxonomy): Eukaryota > Metazoa > Chordata > Actinopteri > Aulopiformes > Paralepididae > Notolepis > Notolepis coatsorum. The sequence continues at coordinate 43,973 of NW_028170390.1, forward strand.
TCCTTTCTGATTGGTTGAAGACCTTGTGACATCGTCGCCTGCTAAACCAACCAAAGCACAGCGTTTCCTCCTCCCCTTTGTCTTCTGTTCTGATCCACTGTATCTCCCACTCTGATTGGCTGGCTGGCTTTATAACTTCCTGGTTGCTTTGACCAATACGTTTGGCTCGTCCTCGTCGACTCATAAAAGTGGGAGGTTCTGAAAAAAAAGTTGTCCTGAATTCACGACCCTACTAAACACATCTACCAGCTCATGTATATGACTTGGGCACATTAGATTAGATTAGATTCTAATGTATTGTCATCATGCAGCACAAGTACAGTACAACGCAAAGAAGTTTGGCATCTAACCACAGTGCAACTGTAACAGTAAAGTACAGTAGTAATATACAATGTACTGGTGATTCAACTGAATATAAAATATATAGATTAGTACCACTGAGATGTCTGTACAGAGTTGTAGTATTAATCTACAGTGATACAGGTAGTAAGTCATACTGGCCAGCAGTGTAACTAGTAAGAGTAGGTAAGGGATATGTACAGATATATATATATAGTATCTACAGATATGTAAAAATTATTATATGCAGGTATGTACAGACATATGTGGATACATACAAAGATATATAATATACAGGATTATATGGGTATATGCAGGTGTATAAATAGCCTAGGTATATAGAAGTGAGAGTATGCAGGTATTCAGACAGATATGGAAATATATAAATATATATATGGTAAATTATATATATATATATATACATGTATACAGCATTATTATGCTGATGAGAGACGAACGAATTCACCATAATATTGACTGAAACACAGCTGGCTGTTGTGTGGCTTACTGACTACTTTCATGTTATTAGAAAGCACACGACCCTGAATGTACCCTGAATCCCTGTTACGTTTCACAGCACTAACTGACTCTTCTCGTTTCTCATCTACTCTCCTCCATTCTCTCCTCTTCTATTCTCTCTTCTTCTCTTCTCTCTTCTTCTATTCTATTCTCTCCTCGTCTATTCTCTCCTCTTCTCTTCTCTCCTATTCTCTCCTATTCTCTTCTCTCTTCTCTTCTCCTCTCATCTCTCTTCTCTTCTCATCTCTCTTCTCTTTTCTCCTCTGCTGTTTCCTTTCCTCTCCTCTTTTCTTCTCTCCTCTCCTCTTCTCTCATTTCCTCTCTGTCTTCTTTTCTCCCCTCATCTCTCTTCTCCTCTCATCTTCTCTTCTCTTCTGTCTTCTCTCTTTTCTCCTCTGCTGTTTCCTTTCCTCTCCTCTCCTCTTTTCTTCTCTCCTCTTCTATTCTCTTCTATTCTCTCTTCTCTCCTCTCCTCTCATTTCCTCTCCTCTGTCTTCTTTTCACCTCCCCCTCGTCTCGCTTCTCTTCTCTTCTCTTCTCCTTTATCCTCTCTGCTGTCTCCTCCCCTCTCCTCTTTTCTTCTCTCCTCTTCTATCCTCTCTTATTCTCTCCCCTCATCTGTCTTCTCTCCTCTTCTTCTCTTTTCTCCTATCATCTCCTTTCTTTTTTCATTTCTTCTCTTCTAATCTCTTCTCTTTTCTCCTCCTGTTCTCTTCTCCTATTCTCCTTTCTCCTCTCCTGTTCTCTTCTCTTTTCTCCTCTTCCCTTCTCTATCTTCTCTCCCCCCTGTCTTCTCTCTTTGTCTCTTATCTTCTTTCTTCTCCTCGTATCTTCTCTCCTCTTCTCTTCTCTCCACTTCTCTTCTCTCCTCTCCTCTTCTCCTCTCTCCACTTCTCTCCTCCCCCCTCCTCTCCTCTCCTCTCCCCTCCTCCCCTCCCCTCCCCTCCCCTCTCCTCTCCTCTCCTCTCCTCTCCTCTCCTCTCCTCTCCTCTCCTCTCCTCTCCTCTCCTCTCCTCTCCCCTCCCCTCTCCTCTCCTCTCCTCTCCTCTCCTCTCCTCTCCTCTCCTCTCCTCTCCTTTCATCTCATCTCCTCTCCCCTCCCCTCTCCTCTCCTCTCCTCTTCTCTTCTCTTCTCTCCACTTCTCTTCTTTCCTCTCCTCTGCTCACCTCTTTTCTCTGCATGCTCTCCTGGACACTACAGAAGACCTTAGTGGAGATGGTAATGTTTTATTAATCTATTAAAATGTTCAGTTTATTAATCCCTCACTCCTTCCCTTTATCCTTCCTATGGCTTCCTTAAAGCCGTGCTACCAGGGCCATTTCATGTATGCACGAGGAAGGATAATAATAATGATAATCTAGTGTTGATTTCAGGAAGATTCAATAATCAGGTGAAAAATGACAATGTGTTTAGTGTATTTCACTAAAGGGCTATTATCGCGTCTTTTCCTGGGATTACTAAGAATCACCAAAACTATACTCATATTCAAAACAGTATAAAACGGAAATGTACGGATGAAAAGACAATCCGTTTTGTACATGTTGACTGGAAGCAACTCACTGACAATCGACGGGTGTATTAGACCCATAGCTATAATTTTAAGGAAAACTCCAACATTTTGGGAAATTAGCTTATTTAACATCTTCCCTGGAGTTAGACAAGAAGATACATACCCTTTTTGTCTCTGTGCATGCATTAGGCTTAGGCAACAGCCGCTCCATTAGCATAGCTTAGCTTCATCACTGGAAGTGGGGCAGAGTTAGAGCCTGCCGTTCCCTACAGTGCCCTACAGTCACGAAATACACTCCAAATACAACTCCAAAACGTTCCTGTAAACATGTTGTGACCTGTGTATTTACCACGTGGAGAAATAAAAAATAATTGAATTCGACAATTACGTTTTCTAAGCAAATATACTCGGAATCTTTTTTTGCCTAAGCACTCGTCTCTGGGCGCAGTCAGTGAATTCTACGTGAAGCCGTGTTTGTTGACATTCTCATTCATTCAAAGGATCCGAACCGATTGAAGTTTATGGATACCATGACTTCTTCTATTCTATTCTCTCCTCGTCTATTCTCTCCTCTTCTCTTCTCTCCTATTCTCTCCTATTCTCTCCTCTCTTCTCTTCTCCTCTCATCTCTCTTCTCTTCTCATCTCTCTTCTCTTTTCTCCTCTGCTGTTTCCTTTCCTCTCCTCTTTTCTTCTCTCCTCTCCTCTTCTCTCATTTCCTCTCTGTCTTCTTTTCTCCCCTCATCTCTCTTCTCCTCTCATCTTCTCTTCTCTTCTCTTCTGTCTTCTCTCTTTTCTCCTCTGCTGTTTCCTTTCCTCTCCTCTCCTCTTTTCTTCTCTCCTCTTCTATTCTCTTCTATTCTCTCTTCTCTCCTCTCCTCTCATTTCCTCTCCTCTGTCTTCTTTTCACCTCCCCCTCGTCTCGCTTCTCTTCTCTTCTCTTCTCCTTTATCCTCTCTGCTGTCTCCTCCCCTCTCCTCTTTTCTTCTCTCCTCTTCTATCCTCTCTTATTCTCTCCCCTCAGCTGTCTTCTCTCCTCTTCTTCTCTTTTCTCCTATCATCTCCTTTCTTTTTTCTTTTCTTCTCTTCTAATCTCTTCTCTTTTCTCCTCCTGTTCTCTTCTCCTATTCTCCTTTCTCCTCTCCTGTTCTCTTCTCTTTTCTCCTCTTCCCTTTTCTCCTATCATCTCCTCATTTTTCTTTTCCTTTCTTCTCCTCCTTTCTCTTTTCTTCTCTCTTGTTCTCTTCTCTCCTCTTCTCTTCTCTATCTTCTCTCCCCCCTGTCTTCTCTCTTTGTCTCTTATCTTCTTTCTTCTCCTCGTATCTTCTCTCCTCTTCTCTTCTCTCCACTTCTCTTCTCTCCTCTCCTCTTCTCCTCTCTCCACTTCTCTCCTCCCCCCTCCTCTCCTCTCCTCTCCCCTCCTCCCCTCCCCTCCCCTCCCCTCTCCTCTCCTCTCCTCTCCTCTCCTCTCCTCTCCTCTCCTCTCCTCTCCTCTCCTCTCCTCTCCTCTCCTCTCCTCTCCTCTCCTCTCCCCTCCCCTCTCCTCTCCTCTCCTCTCCTCTCCTCTCCTCTCCTCTCCTCTCCTCTCCTCTCCTCTCCTCTCCTCTCCTCTCCTTTCATCTCATCTCCTCTCCCCTCCCCTCTCCTCTCCTCTCCTCTTCTCTTCTCTTCTCTCCACTTCTCTTCTTTCCTCTCCTCTGCTCACCTCTTTTCTCTGCATGCTCTCCTGGACACTACAGAAGACCTTAGTGGAGATGGTAATGTTTTATTAATCTATTAAAATGTTCAGTTTATTAATCCCTCACTCCTTCCCTTTATCCTTCCTATGGCTTCCTTAAAGCCGTGCTACCAGGGCCATTTCATGTATGCACGAGGAAGGATAATAATAATGATAATCTAGTGTTGATTTCAGGAAGATTCAATAATCAGGTGAAAAATGACAATGTGTTTAGTGTATTTCACTAAAGGGCTATTATCGCGTCTTTTCCTGGGATTACTAAGAATCACCAAAACTATACTCATATTCAAAACGGTATAAAACGGAAATGTACGGATGAAAAGACAATTCGTTTTGTACATGTTGACTGGAAGCAACTCACTGACAATCGACGGGTGTATTAGACCCATAGCTATAATTTTAAGGAAAACTCCAACATTTTGGGAAATTCGCTTATTTAACATCTTCCCTGGAGTTAGACAAGAAGATACATACCCTTTTTGTCTCTGTGCATGCATTAGGCTTAGGCAACAGCCGCTCCATTAGCATAGCTTAGCTTCATCACTGGAAGTGGGGCAGAGTTAGAGCCTGCCGTTCCCTACAGTGCCCTACAGTCACGAAATACACTCCAAATACAACTCCAAAACGTTCCTGTAAACATGTTGTGACCTGTGTATTTACCACGTGGAGAAATAAAAAATAATTGAATTCGACAATTACGTTTTCTAAGCAAATATACTCGGAATCTTTTTTTGCCTAAGCACTCGTCTCTGGGCGCAGTCAGTGAATTCTACGTGAAGCCGTGTTTGTTGACATTCTCATTCATTCAAAGGATCCGAACCGATTGAAGTTTATGGATACCATGACTTAAAATCCTCTTACCTTGACGATTAAAAGCCTCCCCAATTTAGAAAACAGTATTCCAATGGCTGGTCTTGATATCCTGCACGCTAACGGAGCTAACCAGCAACCGGACACTCAAGCAAATATAATGACTTCCTTTCTGGGGGGTTTCAAAATAAAAGAGCGACGTCTATAGCAGCGGAATACGTTTATTTTGTACATTATCTAACGTTAACACGAACCTAAACTAACTATTTCGTGACTGTAGGGCACTGTAGGGAACGTCAGGCTCTAACTCTGCCCCACTTCCAGTGATGAAGCTAAGCTACGCTAACGGAGCGACTGTTCCCTAAGCCTAATGCATGCACAGAGACAAAAAAGGTATGTATCTTCTTGTCTAACTCCAGGGAAGATGTTAAATAAGCTAATTTCCCAAAATGTTGGAGTTTTCCTTTAAGATGTATTTTAAGCACTCGCAAATCTCGCAGTCTCCCCATTGATTAAATCGATGGCGTTCTAGCGCCCCCTGGCTCATTAAGCGATGGCGCTGAATGAGTTAAGAACTGAATGTTGTTTTTGGAAGAATGGAACTGTATGTAAGTTAAAAGAGTGTTTGTGGCGGCTAGGTGGTGTAGTGGGCAAGACGCTCGCCACCAATGCAGGAGACGCTGGGTTCGAGCCCAGCTCTCCACATTGCTATCAGCTTGGCTGGTCGTTCATACTAATACAATTGGCAGTGTTAGGGGTGGGAAAGCTGATGGGTGCGTCCTGGTCGTTGTAAATAGCGACTCCTACAGTTCGGTCGGCGCGCCTGCTCAGCAAGGATAGGATCTAAGGGGGGTAGTGTGATCCTTCCACACGTTACACACTCTCAGTGAGAGTCCGCGCTGCCAGGTGAAAAGAAGCGGTTGATTGGCTAGACGTGTGTCGGAGGAAGCACGTGATAGCCTCCACTCTCCCAGATGATCTGACTGTGGGGGGTAGGTGCGCAGCGACCAGGAAGGGGATTGGGAATTGGCATAACGACTAAAATTGGGATGGGAGAAAAATTGAGGAAAAAGGAGGGGGAAAAAGATTATTATTATTATTTTTTTATTATGTGTTTGTTTATCAGCCGTGGACGTCTGTAGCCTAATGTTAGCTTAGTAACATTACATGACTTAGCTTGGTAACATTACTTAGCTTGGTAACATTACTTAGCTTGGTAACATTACATGACTTAGCTTGGTAACATTACTTAGCTTGGTAACATTACTTAGCTTGGTAACATTACTTAGCTTGGTAACATGACTTAGCTTGGTAACATGACTTAGCTTGGTAACATTACTTAGCTTGGTAACATTACTTAGCTTGGTAACATTACATTACTTAGCTTGGTAACATGACTTAGCTTGGTAACATGACTTAGCTTGGTAACATGACTTAGCTTGGTAACATTACTTAGCTTGGTAACATTACTTAGCTTGGTAACATGACTTAGCTTGGTAACATGACTTAGCTTGGTAACATTACTTAGCTTGGTAACATTACATGACTTAGCTTGGTAACATTACTTAGCTTGGTAACATTACTTAGCTTGGTAACATGACTTAGCTTGGTAACATGACTTAGCTTGGTAACATTACTTAGTTTGGTAACATTACTTAGCTTGGTAACATTACTTAGCTTGGTAACATTACTTAGCTTGGTAACATTACTTAGCTTGGTAACATGACATTACTTAGCTTGGTAACATTACTTAGCTTGGTAACATGACATTACTTAGCTTGGTAACATGACTTAGCTTGGTAACATTACATTACTTAGCTTGGTAACATGACTTAGCTTGGTAACATTACTTAGCTTGGTAACATGACTTAGCTTGGTAACATTACTTAGCTTGGTAACATGACTTAGCTTGGTAACATTACTTAGCTTGGTAACATGACTTAGCTTGGTAACATTACTTAGCTTGGTAACATTACTTAGCTTGGTAACATTACTTAGCTTGGTAACATGACTTAGCTTGGTAACATGACTTAGCTTGGTAACATTACTTAGCTTGGTAACATGACTTAGCTTGGTAACATTACTTAGCTTGGTAACATGACTTAGCTTGGTAACATTACTTAGCTTGGTAACATGACTTAGCTCTGTAACATGACTTAGCTTGGTAACATTACTTAGCTTGGTAACATTACTTAGCTTGGTAACATTACTTAGCTTGGTAACATGACTTAGCTTGGTAACATGACTTAGCTTGGTAACATTACATTACTTAGCTTGGTAACATGACTTAGCTTGGTAACATTACTTAGCTTGGTAACATTACTTAGCTTGGTAACATTACATTACTTAGCTTGGTAACATGACTTAGCTTGGTAACATGACTTAGCTTGGTAACATGACTTAGCTTGGTAATATGACTTAGCTTGGTAACATTACATTACTTAGCTTGGTAACATGACTTAGCTTGGTAACATTACTTAGCTTGGTAACATGACTTAGCTTGGTAACATGACTTAGCTTGGTAACATTACTTAGCTTGGTAACATGACTTAGCTTGGTAACATTACTTAGCTTGGTAACATTACTTAGCTTGGTAACATGACTTAGCTTGGTAACATTACTTAGCTTGGTAACATTACTTAGCTTGGTAACATGACTTAGCTTGGTAACATTACTTAGCTTGGTAACATTACTTAGCTTGGTAACATTACTTAGCTTGGTAACATGACTTAGCTTGGTAACATGACTTAGCTTGGTAACATTACATTACTTAGCTTGGTAACATGACTTAGCTTGGTAACATTACTTAGCTTGGTAACATTACTTAGCTTGGTAACATTACATTACTTAGCTTGGTAACATGACTTAGCTTGGTAATATGACTTAGCTTGGTAACATTACATTACTTAGCTTGGTAACATGACTTAGCTTGGTAACATTACTTAGCTTGGTAACATGACTTAGCTTGGTAACATGACTTAGCTTGGTAACATTACTTAGCTTGGTAACATGACTTAGCTTGGTAACATTACTTAGCTTGGTAACATTACTTAGCTTGGTAACATGACTTAGCTTGGTAACATTACTTAGCTTGGTAACATTACTTAGCTTGGTAACATGACTTAGCTTGGTAACATTACTTAGCTTGGTAACATTACTTAGCTTGGTAACATTACTTAGCTTGGTAACATGACTTAGCTTGGTAACATGACTTAGCTTGGTAACATTACATTACTTAGCTTGGTAACATGACTTAGCTTGGTAACATTACTTAGCTTGGTAACATTACTTAGCTTGGTAACATTACATTACTTAGCTTGGTAACATGACTTAGCTTGGTAACATGACTTAGCTTGGTAACATGACTTAGCTTGGTAATATGACTTAGCTTGGTAACATTACATTACTTAGCTTGGTAACATGACTTAGCTTGGTAACATTACTTAGCTTGGTAACATGACTTAGCTTGGTAACATTACTTAGCTTGGTAACATTACTTAGCTTGGTAACATGACTTAGCTTGGTAACATTACTTAGCTTGGTAACATTACTTAGCTTGGTAACATGACTTAGATCAAATCAAATCAAATTTATTTATAGGGCCCGACAACACACGTTAATGTCCCCATGGGCCGTACAGGTCTTCTTTAAACAAGTCAAGAAGACAACATAACAATAAGTCAAGAACAGAACAAGAACACAATAGGGTCCAAACATTTTTTAGATGAATGCAAATAAATGAAAGAATGCAAGCACTCCCAGACATACCCCACGCGAAGGTAAGGAAAAACTCACTAAAACCTAACAATAGGGAAAAAAGCTCCACAGGCGGTGTGGAGGAGAGAAACCTTAGAAGGGCCATTCAAGGGGGGATCTCCCTTCTTAGATGTTGGTGATAGTAGTGTTGCAGACGGACAGTTGGTAAGCATGCACTCATGTGTGTGGTGAAACACAGATGAGTGCATGCAATAGCAACTGTACATTTTGAAAAATTAATGATAGAGCAAATAGCGATAGCAACTGAACATTTTGAAAGATTAAAGATAGAGTTGATAGCGGAGGGGGGGAGAGGGGGGGGGGGAAGAGTTAGAGAGTTCCCATGTTTGTGGTGCTGCAAAGGAGCAGACATGTAGTACCCTGTAGTGCCATGTAGTACCCCGTAGTGCCATGTAGTACCCTATAGTACCCCATAGTGCCATGTAGTACCCCGTAGTATCCTGTAGTACCCTGTAGAGCCATGTAGTACCCTGTGGTGCCTTGTGGTACCATGTAGTACCCCGTAGTGCCATGTAGTTCCATGTAGTGCCATGTAGAGCTATGTAAGCCATGTAGTACCCTGTAATGCCATGCAGTACCATGTAGTACTCTGTGGTACCATGTAGTACCCTGTACCCTAACTAAACTACCCTATAGTAAACTACCCAGTGGTACCATGTAGTACCCTGTACCATAACTAAACTACACAGATTAATCTAAAGGTCAGTCCCCGACCAGGTGAGATCAAGGTAGGTTGAAGGAGAGAGAGAAAAGATGAGTCTTAAGCAAGGATTTAAAAGCTTCGACAGAGCAGGCGCCCCTGATGACGGCAGGTAATTTGTTCCACAGGTAGGGAGCGCGGTAGACAAAGGCTCTGTGGCCGGCGGATTTCTTTTTAACCCTAGGGGTCGATAGAAGCCCCGCATTTTGTGAGCGCAGAGCACGAGCGGGCGAGTATCGGGAGATGAGATCGGATAGATAGAGCGGTGCAAGCCCATTTCAAATTTTGTAGGTGAGGAGTAGCACTTTAAAGTCAGAGCGGGCTTGGATAGGAAGCCAATGTAGGGCGGACAAAACTGGTGTGATGTGATCAAATTTTCTAGTTCTAGTTAGTATCCGTGCAGCCGCATTTTGCACGAGTTGAAGATTTTTGATGCTTGAATTAGGTAGGCCTGAAAAAAGTGCATTACAGTAGTCCAGACGTGATGAGACAAAAGCATGAATCAGGGTTTCAGCATCAGCCAGAGTTAAAATGGGGCGTATTTTTGCGATATTACGAAGATGGAAGAATGCAATTTTGGTGACATTTTTTATATGTGCATTAAATGAGAGGGAGGAATAAAAAATGACTCAGAGGTTTTTTATGGTGGAGCTCTGGGATACATGACAGGTATCAAAGTTGAGGGAGATGTCCTGAAACAGGCCTCTGTGGTTTGGGGGGCCAACAATTAACATCTCAGTTTTATCTGCATTAAGGAGTAGAAAGTTTTGCGACTTAGCTTGGTAACATGACTTAGCTTGGTAACATGACTTAGCTTGGTAACATGACTTAGCTTGGTAACATTACTTAGCTTGGTAACATTACTTAACTTGGTAACATGACTTAGCTTGGTAACATTACTTAGCTTGGTAACATGACTTAGCTTGGTAACATGACTTAGCTTGGTAACATTACTTAGCTTGGTAACATTACATTACTTAGCTTGGTAACATGACTTAGCTTGGTAACATGACTTAGCTTGGTAACATTACATTACTTAGCTTGGTAACATGACTTAGCTTGGTAACATGACTTAGCTTGGTAACATGACTTAGCTTGGTAACATTACATTACTTAGCTTGGTAACATTACTTAGCTTGGTAACATGACTTAGCTTGGTAACATTACATTACTTAGCTTGGTAACATGACTTAGCTTGGTAACATTACATGACTTAGCTTGGTAACATGACTTAGCTTGGTAACATTACATGACTTAGCTTGGTAACATGACTTAGCTTGGTAACATAACTTAGCTTGGTAACATGGCTTAGCTTGGTAACATGACTTAGCTTGGTAACATTACTTAGCTTGGTAACATGACTTAGCTTGGTAACATTACATTACTTAGCTTGGTAACATGACTTAGCTTGGTAACATTACATGACTTAGCTTGGTAACATGACTTAGCTTGGTAACATTACATTACTTAGCTTGGTAACATTACTTAGCTTGGTAACATTACTTAGCTTGGTAACATGACTTAGCTTGGTAACATGACTTAGCTTGGTAACATTACATTACTTAGCTTGGTAACATTACATTACTTAGCTTGGTAACATTACTTAGCTTGGTAACATGACTTAGCTTGGTAACATTACATTACTTAGCTTGGTAACATGGCTTAGCTTGGTAACATTACATTACTTAGCTTGGTAACATGGCTTAGCTTGGTAATATTACATGACTTAGCTTGGTAACATGACTTAGCTTGGTAACATTACTTAGCTTGGTAACATTACTTAGCTTGGTAACATTACTTAGCTTGGTAACATGACTTAGCTTGGTAACATTACTTAGCTTGGTAACATTACATGACTTAGCTTGGTAACATTACATTACTTAGCTTGGTAACATGACTTAGCTTGGTAACATTACATTACTTAGCTTGGTAACATTACTTAGCTTGGTAACATTACATTACTTAGCTTGGTAACATGACTTAGCTTGGTAACATTACATTACTTAGCTTGGTAACATGACTTAGCTTGGTAACATGACTTAGCTTGGTAACATTACTTAGCTTGGTAACATTACTTAGCTTGGTAACATGACTTAGCTTGGTAACATTACTTAGCTTGGTAACATGACTTAGCTTGGTAACATTACTTAGCTTGGTAACATTACATTACTTAGCTTGGTAACATGACTTAGCTTGTTAACATTACATTACTTAGCTTGGTAACATTACTTAGCTTGGTAACATGACTTAGCTTGGTAACATTACTTAGCTTGGTAACATTACTTAGCTTGGTAACATTACTTAGCTTGGTAACATGACTTAGCTTGGTAACATTACTTAGCTTGGTAACATTACTTAGCTTGGTAACATGACTTAGCTTGGTAACATTACTTAGCTTGGTAACATTACTTAGCTTGGTAACATTACATTACTTAGCTTGGTAACATGACTTAGCTTGGTAACATTACATTACTTAGCTTGGTAACATTACTTAGCTTGGTAACATTACTTAGCTTGGTAACATTACTTAGCTTGGTAACATGGCTTAGCTTGGTAACATTACTTAGCTTGGTAACATTACTTAGCTTGGTAACATTACTTGCTTGGTAACATGACTTAGCTTGGTAACATTACTTAGCTTGGTAACATGGCTTAGCTTGGTAACATTACTTAGCTTGGTAACATTACTTAGCTTGGTAACATGACTTAGCTTGGTAACATGACTTAGCTTGGTAACATGACTTAGCTTGGTAACATGACTTAGCTTGGTAACATTACTTAGCTTGGTAACATGGCTTAGCTTGGTAACATGACTTAGCTTGGTAACATTACTTAGCTTGGTAACATTACTTAGCTTGGTAACATGACTTAGCTTGGTAACATTACTTAGCTTGGTAACATTACTTAGCTTGGTAACATGACTTAGCTTGTGGGGCGGCTATGGCTCAGGGGTAGAGCGGGCGTCCAATGATCAAAGGGTTGGTGGTTCGAATCCCGCTCAAGCCCATGTACATCCCATTGCCGTTGTGTCCTTGGGCAAGACACTTAACCTACTTGCCTCGTATGAATGTGTATGCATGTGAATGAATGTTGGTGGTGGTCGGAGGGGCCGTAGGCGATGATTATTCGCCACGCTTCCGTGAGTCTGCCTCAGGGCAGCTCTGGCTGCAATTGTAGCTTACCACCACCGGTATGACTGTGTATGAACGAATAATGGACTCTGTGAAGCGCTCTGAGTCAGAGAAGAGCGCTATATAAAATCCAATCCATTATTATTATTATTATTATTAGCTTGGTAACATTACTTAGCTTGGTAACATGGCTTAGCTTGGTAACATTACTTAGCTTGGTAACATTACTTAGCTTGGTAACATTACATTACTTAGCTTGGTAACATGACTTAGCTTGGTAACATGACTTAGCTTGGTAACATGACTTAGCTTGGTAACATTACTTAGCTTGGTAACATTACATGACTTAGCTTGGTAACATTACTTAGCTTGGTAACATGACTTAGCTTGGTAACATTAAAGCGTCTGATGAAGATAACGTTGTGGAGTGAGAACAGCTTTTGTTTTCATCCGAGGTCTGACTTTGTGGATTATCCCTTTAAACCTTTTAAACCTTTTAATCTACCTCTGCTGCTTCTCTTTACCGTAACTCTTGGAGTATCTACCTCTGCTGCTTCTCTTTACCATAACTCTTGGAGTATCTACCTCTGCTGCTTCTCTTTACCGTAACTCTTGGAGTATTCACCTCTGCTGCTTCTCTTTACCGTAACTCTTGGAGTATCCACCTCTGCTTCTTCTCTTTACCGTAACTCTTGGAGTATCCACCTCTGCTGCTTCTCTTTACCGTAACTCTTGGAGTATCTACCTCTGCTGCTTCTCTTTACCGTAACTCTTGGAGTATCTACCTCTGCTGCTTCTCTTTACCGTAACTCTTGGAGTATCTACCTCCGCTGCTTCTCTTTACCGTAACTCTTGGAGTATCTACCTCTGCTGCTTCTCTTTACCGTAACGCTTGGAGTATCTACCTCTGTTGCTTCTCTTTACCGTAACTCTTGGAGTATTTACCTCTGCTGCTTCTCTTTACCGTAACTCTTGGAGTATCTACCTCTGTTGCTTCTCTTTACCGTAACTCTTGGAGTATTTACCTCTGCTGCTTCTCTTTACCGTAACTCTTGGAGTATTTACCTCTGCTGCTTCTCTTTACCGTAACTCTTGGAGTATTCACCACTGCTGCTAAAATGTAGGGGAGACCTCGCTCTCATGTAGCAGCCGAGATACAAGAGAAAACTTTTTTCTTTCTCTCATTTGACACACAACTTAAAAAATATGATGATGAAATATGAATATCTCCGCGGCTCCATTGATGTGCTGCGTCATACATACATAACATATAATGCTGAATAATAATAGGAATATCTGTGTGATAAAAATATTTGTGTCCATCTCATTATCTGTGCTTTCCCAAATTCATAATTTGGATTCAGGCTCCTCCACAACAGAGCCCTACTCTCTAGATCAGTGGTTCTCAACTGGTGGGTCGCGACGCAATAGTGGGTCGCGGGGCCATTTTGAGTGGGTCGCGGATGTGTGCGTGGAATTTCTTTTTTGGGAAAAAAGTTTTTATTTCAAAGTCTACAGAATTTCTTTTTTTGATCAAATATTTTTATTTTCTTTTCTTTTTTCCAACATGAAACAAAACATATCACAATACAACAACAACAATACATAAAAAGACTTACTCAACACCACATGACAAGACAACTACTGATACAACTGTACAGTGATCATCCTAACATGGACACTCGCTCGTTCTCTTCCCCCCCCCCCCCTCCCCCCGCTCACCCCAGGACCTCAACATGAGTCACACTCATAATACATCACAATACATCACTCAACAAAAAAAAAAAAAAAAAAAAAAAATCAAAACAAACATTTCCAAACTTATATGCGTTCCCTCAACTTTGCCACTGTAGCCAACCAAATTACGATATCAGATTCCCTAACCCCTATAACACGTGCTGTGGATATCTCCAAATAGATCACGTCAAGGTAGGTGAGAAACCATACCTTTGGACAGAGTCTATCTGGATGAAACCAACGTGAGGCAATAAATTTTTTTGCGGCTGTGAGGCCGGCCAAAATTAGTTTTTTCACCTGTATAGAGGTCGGTAATTTAGAGAGATCATTCAGTAATAGTACAGAAGGAGATACAGGTATGGTTAGAGAGAAAATGTCTGCGAGCTGATATGTAACATTTTCCCAAAAAATCACAACAGGAGGGCATTCCCAGTACATATGCATAAATGTACCTGTGGCGCCACTTGGACACAAGGTACACAGAGAGTCAGGTCTGAGACCCATTGAATTCAATCGTCTAGGGGTTAAATAAGTCCTGTGAATAAAATTCAGATGAATCTGTTGGTGATCTGGGTTGTGTGAGGATAACCGAACATTTTCCCAGACTGCATCCCAATCAAAATCTACATCCAACTCCGGAACATCCTTTCTCCAAATCGTATCCAGGGGGAGCTCTTTATACGAGGTCATGAGTAAATGGCGATAAAAGTCAGAGACAAAGCCTCTCGATGTCTCCTTGTCATAAAAGAACTTGTGAAAGCGGTGATGCACTAGTGGAGCATCCCATGGCACGCCATGAGCCTTCAGAGCTGCTCTTATTTGTAAATAAAAGAAAAAGGAGGTTCCGGGGAGATCATATCCGTTGGATATATCCTGGAAAGATTTATCAAAGATATCCCCCAATGTGTGGATACCTTTCTTTTCCCATCTAGGGTACCTAATAGGTTGTTGTTCAATAAGGAGAAGATTGTTATTAAATAGAGGGGAATGCGTGTGCCATTGATGGCGGTTTGTACCCACTTTCTGAGTGTCACGCCAAGTTTGGATCACATGTGTGATTAAAGGGCCAAATCTTAATTTACATTGTTTAATTGATATGTTGGTATACACAATATCCTGAAGTCTATATGGGGACACCAACTTCTCCTCCAATGGTCGCCAAGATACAGCTGCTTGAGCATCAAACCAAGTGATCAAAGGTCTCAGAGAGAAAGCCTGAAAATAATATTTAAAGTCTGGAAATGCTAAGCCCCCATCGAGTTTACTCCTTTGGGCAGTTGATCTCTTCAAGCGCGGGCGTTTATTGTTCCAAACGAATTTATACGAGGCAGAGTGCAATTTCTGCCAGTAACCAACAGGAGGAGGTAACGGGAGCATGGAGCTGATAAAGTTAATTCTGGGTAAAATATTCATTTTAATTATTGACGCACGGGCCTGTAATGAATTTTTTAATTTGGACCATCTGTTAAAGTCATTCGTAATCCTGTCACCCAAGCTGGAGTAATTATACCTTACCGTCTGGCCTATAGTGGGGAATATTTCAATCCCGAGACATTTAAAGTGCTCCACCATAAGCATGTTTGCCGGTAAGATGGTAGCCTTCGCAGGCTCATTAAGTGGAAGAAAAGCAGATTTTGGCCAGTTGATCTTAAAGCCGGACAGGCTGCCGAATTCATCTATCACGCCGAGCAGATGAGGTACAGTAGAGAGATGGAGGGATTTTGCATAAACAGGAGTACATCATCTGCGTATAAGCTAATATGATGATGTGTGCCCTGAATTGAAATAGGAGACATAATTTGGGATTGTCTTATGTATTGAGCTAGGGGTTCGAGGGATAAAGCGAAGAGTCCGGGACTAAGAGGACAACCCTGTCTAGAAGAACGCGAGACAGAGAAGAGTGGCGAACAGAACTTTCCCGTTAAGATCATGGCCGAAGGCTCAGTGTATAATACTTTGATCATATGAATGAAACCCTCACCCAACCCCATCCTTCTGAGAACTGCCCATAAGTAAGACCACTCCAATCTGTCAAATGCCTTCATTGCGTCCAAGGATATGACCGCTGTAGGGGCTGCAATATCCTTGCTGGCATTAATCACGTGCAGTAACCGTCTGATGTTGTCAGTAACCAGGCGGCCTCTTATGAAGCCGGTCTGATCAGGGTGAACTAGAGATGTCATGTGCTTTTGAAGTCTGGTGGCTAGAACCTTGGCATATAGCTTAAGATCGGCTCCGAGGAGACTTAGGGGCCTGTAGCTGCCACATTCGGTGGGGTCCTTATCCTTCTTGAGTAAAACAGATATAAGCGCCATATTGACATCTCTAGAAAAATTGCCCTCTTTGATTGAGTGTAAGATCATTGAGAGTAATAAGGGGCCGAGTACATCCCAGAATGCAAGATAGAGTTCCGGTGGAATGCCGTCCCATCCGGGAGCCTTGCCCCGTTGCATATCCGCAATCGCCTCTCTAAGTTCAACCAGCGTGATAGGTGCAGCTAACAACCTAGCACTATCTTCTGAGATCTGTGGTAGATTGATTTGATCAAGAAAATCCTCCAGCTTGGTATGATCAAAGACCACCTCTGACTTGTACAGATTGGAATAAAAACAGCGAAATGTATCATTAATCTTTTTTGGGTTGGTGGTTACCTCCCCCTGTTGGTTCTTAATGGAAGGGATATCCGCAAATTGCTCACTGGCACGTATCTTCATAGCTAATAGGTGACTAGGCCTGGAGGCGTGAAAGTAGTAGTGCTGTCTTGTTCTGTGCATCTGAAATTCAGATTGTTGTCTTAAAATAGAGTTAATCTCTTTTTTCACTACCTTAATTTGAAGCTCCAGTCGATTAGAGTAGTTGTGCTGCAAGGAAGAGATCAACATGGCTTGAAGCTTTTCCAGTTCCTCTAGCTTGGAGAGACGTCCCTTGCGGAGATTAGATGCAAAGAGAGTAGTGTTACTTCTGATAAATCCCTTAACCGAATTCCATAGGATTCTGGGGTCCTGTACAGAGCCAACATTAAACTGTAGGAATTCAGTGAGCTTCTCTTTAAATTGCAAGTTAAACTCTCCGTTTTTCAGAAGTGTTGAGTTAAAACGCCATCTAGGGGCACGGGATGTTATTTTACTGAGTGAACCTTTGAGGAGGATACCTTTGTGGTCTGAGAGTGCTATGGGCACTAAGTCAACATCAAAGCTATCAAAGAGATGTGGGGAAGAAAAAACATAATCAATTCTGGAAGAGGTCTTATGTCTCGACGAGAAGAAGGAGTAATCCCTCGCAGATGGGTTGAGCGAACGCCACATATCAATTACCCCTGTGTCCTTAGACCAGGCCTGTAGGGCTGTGGTAGCTTGCTTCTGATCAGAGTTTTCCGTGTGATTGGATCTATCGATCAATGGATCCCAAACTGCATTAAAATCAGCTCCTACTATTAAAGAGTAATCAGGTAGTTTCAACATAGCTGAAGTTAGTGCAGCATAAAAGTTAGCGTCATACAAATTAGGGGCGTATGCAGAAATCAGCGCAATTTTCCGGTTAGAGCATTCTATTTTAGCAATAGTGATTCGACCATTTGCATCAGACCACACATCTAACAGTTTAATATTCAAATTTTTCTTCGCCACTATGGCTACCCCTCGGGTCTTGGTGCCAAAAGAAGAAGAACTTATGTTATGATAAAATGTATTTGCCAATTTTGCATTATCCGCCAATAAAAGATGAGTTTCACTCAGCAAAGCCAGATCCACTTGCTTCCTCTTTAGCCACGTTAGTACACTTGTGCGTTTATGTGGTATATTGAGACCCCCTGTATTCCAGATCAGGATATTCAAATTAGCCATAGTCTAAAAGGGATGCAGTCTGGTTGAATGTAATTCGTTTGGAGTAGAAAACTATAATAGATACATATTCACTTGTTAAGGTTCCATTGAGTACCGAGCGTGAGCGTGAAAACAAAAATAAAACAGAGCGAGTCGACTGAAAAGAAAAACAAAAAACACAATCCCCCATTCTCTCCCCCCTCCCCCCCACTACTATAACTTCTCCTATCCGGAGATTAAGCTGCATCCCACCTGGTCGTCTGCAAACTAAAACGCAAACAGCCAGGTAAAAAGCAGACTTCCTTCTCAGTGGCTACACGCCACGCTCCCACAACAGTAAAAAAAAAAAAAAAGTATAATTAAATGCCTCTAAAAGGTAGAGAGGAGGGAAAAAAAAAAAAAAAAATAATAATAATAATAATAATAACCATAATAATAATAATAATAATAATAATAATAATAATAATAATAATAATAATAATAATAATAATAATAATAATATCAATAATAATAATTATTATCATTATTGTTAAACCGTAGTGGTTTAATTAAGTTTAAACAAGTCGACACACACACCCACAACTGCATGATAACAAATGGGCAGCACATCCTGCAAACTGGGGAGGGCGCAACATTGACTATTAGTCTATTGTTTCTTAAAGTTCGCTCTTAAAACTCAGAGCAGAGGGTACCTGCCAATGTACAGTTTCCTCCCCCTCAAATGTATGTATTCTCCTGTATGTCATAAATGTATGGCTGCCGCAGCACTATATATCTGCATGTAACAAACGTTTATGAATTAAGATTTGAAAATTAAAATGAAGCTAAATAAATTAAATGCATTCCTACATGCTGCACATACATACGCTGTAAATGGGCTTTTGGGTGAAGTAATAATAAGTGCATGCTTACACCTGCAGCCCAAGCATATACGCAAAAAAATATATACAGAAAGAAAAAAGAAAAAATACTTTAGATGAAAGAATAAATGCTGTATTCATGTTGCACTTACAAATGCAGTGGGGCTTTAAGCTAAATAAATTAAATGCATTCCTATACATGCTGCAAAGTTGTAAATGGGCTTATGGGTGAAATAATAATAAGTGCATGCTTAAACTGTGCATTCACACACACACACACACACACACACACTGCACAAATGCATGTGCACTCACACACATTCATGCAGCCATGTGCATGCATTTGCAAGCCTAACACCACCCTAATTAAAAAACGTGCATACTTGGAGCCAATAACATGATGGCCACATGTAGCCTATAAAGTACATGTCCACAGTATATGCTCGAATAGGCTTTAGATTAAATAATAGGAAGTAGATATGCATGTGTGCTCACACACACACATAGGCTTTAGGTGAAATAATAAGTATGCATGAATGCACACACCCACAAAAGAATGCAAACGCAAGATCCAAGAAAGAGAAAGATGAGTATCTTTCTGTGTGTTTTAGACTCATATGTTCGGCAGATTGACGTGCAGAATTTAAACCCTACTAGTTAATTTAATGAGTTTTGGTCTGTGAGACAAAGTCAAAAACAACAGTCTGGGCTCGTGACAGTGTTTTTAAATACCTAAGCCAAATATCTTTGCTAAACCAATATTAGACAGTGTGCGCGGCCCAGTCAGGCCTGGTCATCGGGCCTCAGATTACGGCGTCAGGCTATGTGCATGAAATGAGCCTTGAAACTAAAAAGATTAGTGTGACAAACTGCAGTTTTTTCAATACTCGTTTTGATAGACTATTATTATACTTGAATCTCAGAATTTGCATACTTTATTTAATTGTCACGCGAAAACGCATAATAACAAGCTGCAATAGTAATGCAAATAGTTTAAAAAAAAAAGAGAACAAGTGATAATGATAATGATAATAATAATAATAATAATAATAATAATAATAATAATAATAATAATAATAATAATAATAATAATAATAATAATAATAATAATAATAATAATAATAATAATAATAATAATAACAATAATAAACAAAGCCCGCTAATTAACCTATATTAGGACAGTGTTGACAAATAGAACGAAACCATTAAGCTGCACTGCATGTGCATATTGATCAAACGGCAAACGCAACCAAGTTGGCTGTTGACAGTTATTTAGTGATAGTTTCTCCTCCAATATTAGTAGTAGGCATAGCCTATAGTATAGGTGAGAAAAAAAAATTAAACAGAGAAGAAACAGTTCAAGTGTTCATAGAACAGTCACTTAGCTGATCCGTCGTTTGTCCGCTGCAAGACTGGCCTTAGTCTTCAACAGTTGCTGGGACGCTTTTATTCGCTTTTGGAAGGAGATTGTTCTCTTTGAGAAATACATCAGCGTCCTCCTTTGAGTGACACATTGTTTGTTTCCCTTTGAAGTCGATCTGTAACGACGAGGGCCAACGCATTCTGTAGACAATGTTATTGTCTTGTAGGGCGATTTTGGCCTCAAGAAACATCTCTTTCCTCTTTTTTTGAATAGACGCTGGAATGTCTTGGAATATTTGGTTTTTCGCGTTTTCAAATGTGAGGGAACGCTTCTCTCTGGCCAGCTGTTGGATCTTGTTTTTCTCCTGGAGACGAAGAAAGCGAACCCAAACATTGCGAGGTGGACGGCCTGCGGCTGGACGCGTGTTTGGGGCCCGGTGCGCTGCTTGTAGTTCGATGCGCCTCGGGAGCGGAGCGTCGGAGCCGAACAGATTCGAGAAGAAAGTCTCAAAAAAGGCGATTGGATCAGGACCTTCTCTCCCCTCGGGAAGACCGTGGATTTTGAGGTTAAACATTCTACTGCGGTTTTCCAGGTCAGTGTTTTTCTCCGTCAGATATAGGACTTCTTTTTCGAGTTTCTGAAGTCGGCTGTCAGCTTGTTGGGTGTGGTCCTCGACGTCACTGACCCGCTGTTCAATTGTCTCGACTCTTGTTGTCAAACCTGTCAGCTTACCATCCATGGCTGTCAAGGCAGATTGAATTTTATCCACTTGGTAGGCAATTCTGTTTGAGACATCAGTCCCGTCTTTGATTGCCTTCATTAAATCACCTAGATTTAATGCCGCTGAGTCTGTCATGACTATTGGCGGCGTGTGACGTATCCGTCGTCTTGGCTGGATATCTGCAAGCGTGTCGGGAGGGCCTTTGCTTCGTAGACCTTTACTCATTTAATAAATGACATTTATATTAAATCCGACAATAAACGAAATGTCCAAGCAGGCAGGGCGGTTTCAGTCTAACAGTGACATTAGTCAACTATTTAGAAAAGCATTTAGGTTAGTATAATAAGATTGGCATCGGGAGCACAGGGAGCGTGCGTCTACCCTCTAGCACAGCATTCTGGGTAATGAACCAAGTGATTTCAATTTACTTTTGAAAATAGTTGCAAGGCGAAAGGTTAACCTTCTGTAGTGTGGTAGTGAAAGGTTAACCTTCTTCTACAGAATTTCTGATGCTGCGCCTTTATTTTCTAGTTCAAGTTTCAAGTTTCTTTATTAGTTGTCATACAGAAGTACAGAATACTTTTATACAAAATGCTTCTTTCTGTTTCGCTCCAGAGACTGTGCTAGGCAAAAATAGCACGTATAAAATAGAAGTCAAGTGCGTAGACAAAAATGTTCAGTATATACAATGCTCTATGTAGAGTAGAAGTAACTGAGTTACCATACAATATACTATACAGTGCAAAGCAGAAGTGGGATGAGGTACAATTTAGGTACAATATAATTTACAGTAAGGTGTAATGAGGTATGGGTTGTAGTGCAAATTCTTTACAGATAAATATAAAGTGTGCTTAGGTGTACTAAAGTGGTTAAAGTGGGTGCTGCAGTGAGTTGTATGTTTAAAGTGAGTGTGTGGATGTGTGTGCTGTGAGTGCATTTGATGGTTGTTACATAGTGTTATTGTTCGTTGAGCATCCTGATGGCCTGGGGATAGAAGCTTCTTCTGAGTCTCTCTGTGCTTGCCATGAGACTCCGGTATCGCTTGCCTGACCGCAGCAGTTCAAAGAGGCAGTTGTTTGGGTGGCTCGAGTCTTTGATCATTCTCTTAGCCTTGCCCATGCACCGCTTGTTGTAAATGCCCTGGAGAGTGGGAAGCCCCCCTCCAATTGTGCGTTCGGCTGAGCGGGCCACTCTCTGTAGTCTGCTACGATCTTGTGCGGTGCTATTCCCAAACCAGGAGGTGATATTGCCAGTCAGTAGAAGTTCTTAAGGATCTTCTGACTGACTTGGCGTACTTAGGCGTCTGAGGAAGTAGAGGCGTTGCCGTGCCTTCTTCACAACACTGTCAATGTGTGAGGTCCATGTCAAGTCCTCGGATATATAATTATAATTAATAATAATTGTATTTCATTGGGTTTTTAGCCCTACTGTAGTTGCACTTTTGTTGCACTTTTTTGTTTATTTCATGTTTTTAACAGTGCATGAAGGATTGTGTATACACAGAGTGGTTAAAAAATGTGGGTCGCGACTTAATGACGAAGGAAACATGTGGGTCCTGAGGCTCGACCAGCAGACAACCACTGCTCTAGATGTTTATATATATATATGTCAAGTCAAGTCAAGGGTTTTATTTGTCATGGCATACAAGCATACAGTGAAATGCGGGGGGTCTTGCCCGCAACAATTGTGCAATAATACAATAATGCAATAATACAATAATACAATAATAAGAATCCAATAGGATGAGAATAAGACATTTGTGCAATAATACAAGTAATAAGAATAAGACATAACAGGTATATGTACATGCAGTTTACAAAAAGCATGGTAAGACATGCTAAGGTCCTGCGATAGTGCAATACACTGTTAGCTACGGATGAGGCACTGGGTCTTATGTACACTACTATACAATGCTATACTATACAATCTACAGTTATACTATGTGTCCTTATGCTAGCTTGCTATACATCTGTTTACTATACAAGAACCACTCCCGTTCTTGTTTTTAAAGTGACCTTTCATTGTGTAAAGTGACCGTTGAGTGTGAGCGTGTGCAGCATGTGTGTGTGTGTGTTCATGCTAAAGTGACTGCTAGTCACTCATGCTAGTGTGCTCATGTGTGCTTGTGTGTGGAGAGTTCAGTGTTCAAGACTCTGATGGCTGCCCTGGGGGAAGAAGCTGAGCCGAAGTCTCTCTGTCCTAGTAGCTGGGGTTCGCAGGCGTCTGCCTGGCCTCAGCAGCATAAACAGGCTGTTGTTGGGGTGGTGAGGGTCTTTCATTATTCTGCAGGCTCTGGATTTGCACCTCTTGTTGTATATGACCTGCAGGGTTGGTAGTGCAATACCCGTAGTACGCTAGGCTGAGCGCACCACTCTCTGTAGGGCCTTCTTGTCCTGTGCCGTGCTGTTTCCATACCAGGCAGTGATGTTTCCAGTCAAGATGCTCTACAGCTCTGGAGTAGAAGGACTGGAGTATCTTCCCCGATACTCTGAACTTCCTTAACTGTCTCAGGTGGTAGAGGCGCTGCTTCGCCTTCTTTACGACTGAGTCTATGTGTGTTGTCCATGTCAGATCCTCTGAGATGTGGACCCCCAGGTACTTGAAGCTGCTCACCCTGTCCACGGTAGCCCCGTTTATCCTCAGTGGTGTGTGTGTGTCTCCTGCTGTCTCCTCCTAAAATCCACGATCAGCTCCTTGGTTTTACCAATGTTCAGGAGTAGGCTGTTCCAGTACCTCAACCTCCTCCCGGTAGGCCTTCTCGTCAGAGATCAGCCCCACCACCACTGTGTCGTCCGCAAACTTCACTATGAAGTTGGAGCTGAACTTGGCCACACAGTCGTGTGTGTAGAGTGAATACAGCAGGGGGCTCAGGACACAGCCCTGGGGGGACCCGATACTCAGGGTGATGGTGTTGGAGGTCTGACCCCCCACCCTGACCGCCTGGGGCCTTTCACTCAGAAAGTCCAGTATCCAGGCGCTCAGAGCGGAGCTCAGACCCAGCTCGATCAGCTTGTCCACCAGTCTGGTGGGGACTATGGTGTTGAATGCTGAGCTATAGTCAATGAACAACAGTCTCACATAGCCCCCCTTCTGGCAGTTTAGGTGAAAGAGGGTGTTGTCAAGTTATTGTTATAAGGAGCCCAGTCCAAGCTACAACAGTCTGCATTCCCTTAACAATTGTTTGTATTGAGCCGTATTGTATTGTACCCATTCTGCAATCTGTTAAATAAAGTTTACATCCATTCATTCTGCTACTGTAGCATTAATGTTACCAAGCTGCTAGCCACAATGCTATACTGTTATAATGGCATATCCCTATCACGTTAGCACGTAAGCTAACAAACTTCGCTGCTAGCCACAATGCTATACTGTTATACTGGCATATCCCAATCACGTTAGTGTAACAGGTTAATATGTCCCTCTTGTGAATTTCGCCAAAACACAATTTTTTCATTGTTTTGTTTATTATTATTATTTTATTATCAAAAGTCTTTTGTTTTGAAACATCGTCACTTCCTGCCGAAGTGACGTATTTCCCCTCGCGTCTCTCATTTCTGAGCGTGCTCCCCTCTCGCGCCAGTTTCTCTCTTGTTGTTAAGAGGTAAGGACTGCTCTGTGGTTCTAGACATATCTTTGGGTTAAAAGAGCATTATTGTGGTGTAAATGTATGGATAAGTTGCTGGGCAATGAACCAGATTATATACATTAACTACCTATGGTGAAGAGTAACTTTTGTGCACTTTCTGTGGAGTTATTTAGAAGTGACGATCTTTTCTGTGTAACACATTGAGTAGACTTCAACCCTGACGCTGTTGCATGTCTTCCCATTAGAATCTAAGAACCAAGGCGCCATCTTGTGGCCAAAAAGGATAAGACAAGACATTAATTCCTGTGTTATTTGGGTTAACAGGTAAAGATTGAATCTTATCAGTGGTTTTGTTTATTATTTTAATGTATTTGTTTAATAGGTAATGAGTCAATCTTATTATTGGCATATTGTATTATTTTGTATCTGTTTTAACAGATGGATGAGTGACCCATGTTGTATTATTCATTCCATGTGCTATTACAATGTGAATTAAAATGGAGTTTCTCTCTTGTTGTTAAGAGAATCTAAGAACCAAGGCGCCATCTTGTGGCCAAAAAGGATAAGACAAGACATTAATTCCTGTGTTATTTGGGTTAACAGGGTGAATAAACAACCTGAGATCCAGTCCTGCTTGATTCTTGACAGTACACCAGAACACAACGCAAGCTAAACCATCGGTTACATTAGCACATAAGCTAACAAAATCGGTGACGATCTTTTTGTGAGCCTAAACTCCGCTCTTGATGGTCAATTGTGTTGATGTTAGTTTTGTTTCATCAACAAATGAGAGGCAGAACACACAGTGAATGTATCCGTTTAGTTTATTGCACTTTTATTGCACTTTCTTTGCTGAAAAATAAATGCTACGTTGGCTAGGGTGACCAAACGTCCTCTTTTGCCCGGACATGTCCTCTTTTCACGCCCTGTCCGGGGCGTCCGGGGGGGGGTTTATAAATTCATGGAAATGTCCGGGGTTTCATTGTTTTTCAGTTTCAGTTTCAGTTTCATGGCCCTTTGCGAGCATCTGAAGGCTCGGGACTGCATTTTTTGCCGAACATATAAATTACAGAATTAAAGCACCATTCGTTGCCGTTCGAATGCCATCTGAATCGCCAACATCCGTGCCTTGGTTCTCGAGTTACATGCCGATATGTCAGGTGTGCGACTTTTTACGCGGCGCGCCAGATTATCACCCCGGACTCCCGGAGAAGCATGCAGCTGCAGAGCCGCAGAGCCAGCGGCGCTCTCAGGGCCGCGCTCTCAGGGCCGCGCTCTGACGGCCGCGCTGTGAGGGCTGCTCAGCAGCGCCACCCACCCAATGGCTGAATTGGAGTATTGCACTGTGCGGGCACAGCTGTGAGATCCGCGCGAGGCCAGAGGATGTACATACTGTATGAGTAAATTACTGTCTAGATTTTACTGTTTAGATAGAAACTCCTGTCTAGATTTTACTGTGTAGATAGAAACTATTGTGTAGATTTTACTGTGTAGATAGAAACTATTGTGTAGATTTTACTGTTTAGATATAAACTCCTGTCTAGATTTTACTGTTTAGATATAAACTCCTGTCTAGATTTTACTGTTTATATATAAACTACTGTCTAGATTGTACTGTTTAGATATAAACTACTGTCTAGATTTTACTGTTTAGATAGAAACTCCTGTCTAGATTCTAGATTTTACTGTGTAGATAGAAACTATTGTGTAGATTTTACTGTGTAGATAGAAACTATTGTCTAGATTTTACTGTGTAGATAGAAACTATTGTCTAGATTTTACTGTGTAGATATAAACTACTCTCTAAATGGTACTGTGTATAACTACTCTAGTTTTTATTGTGTAAAACTACTGTCTAGATTTAACTGTTTAGATACAAACTACTCTCTAAATGGTACTGTGTATAACTACTCTAGTTTTTATTGTGTAAAACTACTGTCTAGATGTTACTGTATAGATATAAACTACTCTCTAGATGTTACCTTGAACTGGAGAGTCTGGACTGGTCAGATGAACTCAATGGTACACTGGTTGACGAAACATGGCTTGGTTTCAAAACCAAATTCTCAGCAATACTAAACGACATGGCCCCCCTAAGAACCACCAGGGTAAAAAATCGCGCTGAGCCGTGGATGCACTCCGAAATACTGGCCGCTATGAAAACCAGAGACAAAAAATGCTCTGAGTTTCGTAAAAGTCAGTCAAAGCTTACTAAAAGCACGAGCAGTGAACTCCAAGCCCACATGACTGAACTCAAACTAGAAAGAAACAGACTAAGAAACGACGTAAACTCCATGAGCAAAACTGCAAAAAAGAATTTCATCAATGACAAAACTGAGGAAAACAAAAACAAACCACGTGAACTTTGGAAATTACTCAATAATCAACTAGGATGCAGTAAAAAACTTAAAACCAGATTCTCAAACATAAAAACGGACAACACGCTCATCACAGACAAGCTGGATGTAGCCAATTACTTAAACATTTTCTTCACAAACATAGCCACAACACTGGTAAACAAACTACCCTCCCACTCAGGGCTTTATGGGGTAGAACACATAGTAGCTTACTACAAAAACCTAGGGGTCCGCAAGGACGACTTCAAGCTGGAAATGGTAACAACAGATGAGGTACTCAATAAACTGAGCGCCCTCCAACCTAACAAGGCCACTGGCCATGACAACATCCCCTCCAAATTCCTCAGAGACTCAGCAGCCGCCATCACACCAATCATCACACACATAATAAACCTCTCCATAAAACAGGGACACGTCCCCAAGGACTTCAAAATTGCGAGGGTGACCCCTCTGCACAAAAAGGGCAGCAAATTAGACCCAGGCAACTACCGCCCTGTTTCTATTCTCACCTCCATCTCGAAAGTCATGGAAAAAATAGTCTACGAACAGGTCGAAAAGTACCTAGCGGAAAAAAATCTAATCTACGAATTCCAATCTGGCTTCAGAACATCCCACTCCACTGACACATGCCTTCTCTATTTGAATGACCACATCAAACAAGAGGTGGACGCAGGCAAATACTGCGGCATGGTCATGCTGGACCTACAAAAGGCCTTTGACACGGTCAATCACTCCATTCTGATTGACAAGCTAAAAGCAATTGGTTTTGATAGTCTATCAGTGAGCTGGATGCAATCCTACCTTGAGGGGAGGGAACAGATGGTGGAGGTAAACGGTACCCTATCCCCCCCCCTCACAGTGAGCTGTGGTGTTCCACAAGGAAGCATACTAGGACCGCTACTGTTCCTAATTTATGCAAATGACATGTCGTCAGCTTGTGACTGCAACTTGTTCCTGTTTGCGGACGACTCAGCCCTGCTGGTCTCTGACAAGAACAAGTTACAGGTTGAAAAAACCCTCAGCTCGGAACTAGGCAGAATCTGCATATGGCTCGCTGATAACAAACTATTATTACACATGGGCAAAACAGAGTCCATTCTCTTCGGTTCAAATAACAAACTCAGCAAGACCGACGGCTTCTCAGTTACAGTGGGTGACAATATTGTCACAAGGAAAGATGAAATTACCTACCTGGGTTCCATCCTAGAGGCTAATCTCTCCTG
Organism: Notolepis coatsorum; assembly: GCF_963971535.1. Lineage (NCBI taxonomy): Eukaryota > Metazoa > Chordata > Actinopteri > Aulopiformes > Paralepididae > Notolepis > Notolepis coatsorum. The sequence goes on from NW_028170390.1 coordinate 72,165, forward strand.
TGACAAAATGGCATCCAATGTAATAAAAAAAGTCAACCAACGAACTCGATTCTTGTACCGGATCTCCTCTCTGGTAAACAAGAACACCCTGAAGACTCTGGCAGGAGCACTCATTCAGGGGTACTACGACTATGCTTGCACCTCATGGTACCAAAGCACCTCAAAGGCGCTAAAAACAAAATTACAAACATCTCAAAACAAACTGGTCAGACTACTGCTTGACCTTACTCCTAGAACCCACCTCACCCCTGCCCACTTTGACAACCTAGGATGGCTTAGAGTAGACGACAGAGTACAACAACTTGCAATGGGCCTGGTCTACAAGATACACTACACGACCAAGGTACCCATGTACATGTCAAAATACTTCCCAAAGGTCAGTGAATACCACGATCACAACACCAGAGGGAGCTCCACAAATCATGTTAAACCCAGATTCGGCTCAAATAAGGGACTAAACACGTTTCGCAATTATGCCACATCAATGTGGAACGCCCTACCCAAAGCTGTAAAGGAATGTGGATCACTACCCACTTTCAAAACCTCTCTCAAGGGACACCTACGGGAGACTGCAATTCAACACTGGCCCCTGTAAATATCCTAACCCAACCCCCTCCAATGTACAGTCATTTACCTAGTATGGTTTTGTCAATAGTTCAATGTACAATTGTGTTTGTTTGTACAGTGTCTCCTCCCCCCCCCCCTCAATGTACAGTGTTACTTGTTTATACAGTGTGCCCCCCGCCCCCCCCCCCCCCCCCCCCCCCCCCAACCACCTCCAATGTAAATTACCCAGTATGGTTGTCAATATCCCAATGTACCCAACCCCCCCCACCCAACCTCCTCCAATGTACAGTTTCTACGTCAAATGTATATACTCCCTTTTCTTGACTCCTTCTGTATCACAAACAGTACTGTATTTGCAAATCTGGTATGTCATAAATGTATAGATGTAGCAGTACTGACTATCTGTATGTCATGTATGTCATATATGTCTATATGAATTGAAAATGGGGGACCCTGATGGAAACAAGACAAACGTCTTTCTCAGGTCTGCATCCCCTTAACAATTGTATGTATTGAGCCGTACTGTATTGTACCCATTCTGCAATCTGTTAAATAAAGTTTTCATTCATTCATTCATTCATTCATTCATTCATTCATTCATTCATTCATTCATTCATTCATTCATTCATTCATTCATTCATTCACTGTATAGATATAAACTACTCTCTAGATTTTACTGTGTAGAACTCCTGTCTAGATTTTACTGTGTAGATAGAAAATACTCTCTAGATTTTACTATATAGCTAGGAACTACTTATGAACTACTCTAGATAGATTGTACTGTGTAGAACTACTCTAGATGTTACTGTGT